>NC_056456.1:36178775-36258775 GCF_018296145.1 Oncorhynchus tshawytscha
TCTGCCCTGGCCTGTCTCCCCCTGTCTGGTACAGGTACCTCCACCACTCACCCCCTCTCTGTTCACTGTCTGCCCTGGCCTGTCTCCCTCTGTCTGGTACAGGTACCTCCACCACTCACCCCCTTTCTGTTCACTGTCTGCCCTGGCCTGTCTCCCCCTGTCTGGTACAGGTACCCCCACCACACTCACCCCTCTCTGTTCACCGTCTGCCCTGGCCTGTCTCCCCCTGTCTGGTACAGGTACCCCCACCACACTCACCCCCTCTCTGTTCACTGTCTGCCCTGGCCTGTCTCCCCCTGTCTGGTACAGGTACCCCCACCACACTCACCCCCTCTCTGTTCATCGTCTGTCCTGGCCTGTCTCCCCCTGGCCTGTCTCTGCCCCCTGTCTGTCTGGTACAGGTACCCCCACCACACTCACCCCTCTCTGTTCACCTTCTGCCCTGGCCTGTCTCCCCTGTCTGGTACAGGTACCCCCACCACACTCACCCCCTCTCTGTTCACTGTCTGCCCTGGCCTGTCTCCCCCTGTCTGGTCAGGTACCTCCACCACTCACCCCCTCTCTGTTCATTGTCTGCCCTGGCCTGTCTCCCTCTGTCTGGTACAGGTACCTCCACCACTCACCCCCTTCTCTGTTCACTGTCTGCCCTGGCCTGTCTCCCCCTGTCTGGTACAGGTACCCCCACCACACTCACCCCCTCTCTGTTCACTGTCTGCCCTGGCCTGTCTCCCCCTGTCTGGTACAGGTACCTCCACCACTCACCCCCTCTCTGTTCACTGTCTGCCCTGGCCTGTCTCCCCTGTCTGGTACAGGTACCTCCACCACTCACCCCCTTTCTGTTCACTGTCTGCCCTGGGCTGTCTCCCCCTGTCTGGTACAGGTACCTCCACCACACTCACCCCTCTCTGTTCACCGTATGCCCTGGCCTGTCTCCCCCTGTCTGTTACAGGTACCTCCACCACACTCACCCCTCTCTCCCTGGCCTGTCTCCCCCTGTCTGGTACAGGTACCTCCACCACATTCACCCCCCTCTCTGTTCACCGTCTGCCCTGGCCTGTCTCCCCCTGTCTGGTACATATACCTCCACCACACTCCTCCTCTCTCCTGAGGTATCGCTCACCTCCATCACATACGCACTGTTGGGTCCAGTGACTCTGAACTTACAATGGCCCCAAGTTGTTATATATATATTTTTTAAATCTTGTGCATTTTTCTATTTGCCTCATGACTCCAGTATGCTTTGTTGACTACAAACTTTCTTTACCCAACTGTGGGACAGACTATGTTTGTTCCCACACTCGGGTCTCTGACTCTCTTGTTGGCATCTGATGCACATACAGATGTCATAAATCAACACTGCAGAGCTCTCCCTGTCCTCTGCCGTGCCTTGATTGTATTACTGTTGATGATATCTGGAAATGTGCATGTACACCCTGGTCCACACTGTTGCTAGCCCCAATTCTGACTTGAGCTCTGATATCTGCGTCACTGTTTTCTGCTCTCGTAAAAGCCTGAGTTTTCTGCATGTTAACACTAGAAGCTTATTACCTAAAATTGATCAATTGAAAGTGTGGGTTCACAGTTCCAATCCAGATGTGTTGGTCATGTAACGGCGTTCGTCTGTTGAAGGAGAGTCGGACCAAAATGCAGCGTGGTGGTTACTCATGTTCTTTAATGAAAAAATAGCGATACATGAAATAACTAAATAAATACAAAAAACAACAAACGAAACGTGAAAACCTAATTACAGCCTATCTGGTGAACACTACACAGAGACAGGAACAATCACCCACAAAATACACAGTGAAACCCAGGCTACCTAAATATGGTTCCCAATCAGAGACAACGAGAATCACCTGACTCTGATTGAGAACCGCCTCAGGCAGCCAAGCCTATGCTAGACACACCCCTAATCAGCCACAATCCCAATGCCTACAAAAACCCCAATACGACAACACAATAAACCCATGTCACACCCTGGCCTGAACAAATAATTAAAGAGAACACAAAATACTAAGACCAAGGCGTGACAGGTCATTACTGAGACGTGGTTAAGGAAGAATGTTTTGAATACTGATGTTAAACTTTCTGGTTATAACCTTTTTCGGCAAGACAGATCTTCCAAAGGTGGGGGAGTGACAATCTTTACCAAGGATCACCTTCGGTGCTCGGTTGTCTCCAGCCAGTCTGTCCCCAAACAATTAGATTTGCTGGTGCTAAGCATTAAACTTTCAAATAGCTCTTCGTTGACTGTTGCTGGGTGTTATCGTCCTCCATCAGCACCGGCCAGTACCCTACCTGCCCTAAGCTCTCTCCTGGCCCCTTACACCAAGCCTGGATTTGTCCTGCTAGGTGACCTAAACTGTGACAAGCTTAAACCACCTAACCAAGTCCTAAAGCAATGGGACTCCCTAAATCTTTCTCAGATTATTACCAGTCCCACAAGGTATGACTCCAAACACCCAGAAAAGGCTACTCTCCTCAACATTATCCTCACAAATAATCCTGATAGGTATCAGTCTGGTGTTTGCTGTAATGACCTAATTGATCACTGTTTTACAGCCTGTGTCCGTAATGGCTGCTCAGTGAAACGACCTGTCCTGATTTGTCATAGACGCTTGCTAAAAACTTTAATGACCAAGTCTTCCTTCATGAACGGGCCTCTGTAAAATGGTATAGAATCAGCTCTGTCGAAGATTCTTGGACCTTCTTTTTGATATTTCAGTGGTATTGTTAACAAACACGCCCCCATAAAGAAAATGAGAATTAAAAACAGGTTCAGCCCCTGGTTCGACTGTGATCTTGCAGAGTTACTCCAACTCAAGATTTCCATTTGGCGAAATGCTCGGTAAACACGTATACTCAAGCTGACTGACTCTCGCTCAGGCAAATGAGAAACAAGTGCACTCAGGCTATACGGAAGGCCAAAGTTAGATACTTTAAGGAGCAGTTCTTTCTCTGTGGGTCTAACCCCAAGAAGTTCTGGAAAACGGTTAAAGAGCTGGAGAATAAACCCTCCTCCTCACAGCTGCCCATGTCCCTTAATGGTGATTATGTGGTTGTTACTAACAAGAAGCACATGGATGAGCTCTTTAATCACCACTTCATTAAGTCAGGAATCCTATTTGACTCAGCCATGCCTCCTTGCCGTCCAACATTTCCTCATCTCCCACCCCTTCTAACGCAACCATCCCCAACGCTTTCTTCCTGCAGGCGGTCACTGAGTCCGAGGTGCTATAGGAGTTCCTAAAACTTGACCCCAAAAAAGCATCTGGGTCAGATGGTTTAGACCCTTTCTTCTTTAAGGTTGCTGCCCCTATCATCACCAAGCCTATCTCCAACCTTTTTAACTTGTCTCTCCTTTCTGGGGAGGTTCCCATTGCTTGGAAGGCAGCCACAGTTCATCCTTTATTTAAAGGGGGAGATCAAGCTGATCCTAACTGTTATAGGCCTATTTCTATTTTGCCCTGTTTATGTAAAGTGTTGGAAAAACTTGTCAATAATCAATTGACTGGCTTGCTTGATGTGTATAGTATTCTCTCTGGCATGCAATCTGGTTTCCGCTCAGGTTATGGATATGTCACTGCAACCTTAAATGTCCTCAATGATGTCAACATTGCCCATGATTCTAAGCAATGTTGTGCTGCTATTTTTATTGACCTGGCCAAAGATTTTGATACGGTAGACCATTCCATTCTCGTGGGCTGGCTATATACTTATTTTCCACCATAATTTGCAAATAAATTCATAAAAAATCCTACAATGTGATTTTCTGTATTTTTTTTCTTCTCATGTTGTCTGTCATAGTTGAAGTGTACCTATGAAGAAAATTACAGGCCTCTCTCATCTTTTTAAGTGGGAGAACTTGCACAATCGGTGGCTGACTAAATACTTATTTTCCCCACTGTACAACACCCATTCTGCCAGTCACATTCTGTTAAAAGTCCTTAAAGAACACACACATCCTTGGGTCGCTCATCTTTTCAGTTAGCTAGCTATCTAATGTTAGCATTAGTCTCCTAGCCACCTAGCTAACGTTAGCCACAAAAAAATAGAATTTTTAACGTATCATACATTTTGCAAATTCATAAAATATTGTACGTTTAGCGAATTCATAACATATTGTACGCTTTTCAAATTCAAAACATGTCATACGAAATTGATGATGGACATCCACAAATGAATACAAACCATACAAAACACAACATACCATGCTAAATGTATGTACAGAATAGTCCGAAATGCTCTGAGACCAGGTAGCTCTGCAAGCTCCTTGTAGTTGGCCTTGATAGCTGAACATTCCTTCTCATTGTGCCCCCTAAAGCCAACACTTACATTACATTGCTGAAGTTGGAGACTTTTTATCTCCCTCACCAACTTCAAACATCTGCTATCTGAGCAGCTAACTGATCGCTGCAGCTGTACATAGTCTATGGTAAATAGCCCACCCATTTTTACCTACCTCATCCCCATACTGTTTTTATTTATTTACTTTTCTGCTCTTTTGCACACCAATATCTCTACCTGTACATGACCATCTGATCATTTATCACTCCAGTGTTAATCTGCAAAATTGTAATTATTTGCCTACCTCCTCGTGCCTTTTGCACACAATGTATATAGACTCCTTTTTTTTCTCTACTGTGTTATTGACTTGTTAATTGTTTACTCCATGTGTAACTCTGTGTTGTCTGTTCTGTTGTCTGTTGTCTGGCTTTATCTTGGCCAGGTCGCAGTTGCAAATGAGAACTTGTTCTCAACTAGCCTACCTGGTTAAATAAAGGTGAAATAAAAAAATAAAAAACATGCCCAAAAATGCAGTTGTTTCAATAAGCTGCTTTCGAAAATCCTTCTTTCTTCTTACCTTCTTGTTGTGTTGCACAGTTTAAATACGCAGACCTTCATCCGTTACATGATCGATGTGGCTTTTTACCAGAATCTTGAATCTGATGTGGGCAATGAAAGGGGTTCTTCAACAAAACAATCCACTACATGGTCGTTAGCATTAGCTAGAAATTCTGTCTGAGAAAATACTTACGTCTCTTTTTATCAAAAACAACATTTTGTGTGGAAGGTATTATGCTGCCTACAGATCCCCGCGCATTCAACATAATCGAGATGCATCAAGTTTCCTTGTAGCCTATTTGGTGGGGAAACTGGGAAGCGAGCTGTAGCCTATTGCCTGTTTCTGTTTATGACTATTTTATTATTTTATTAAAGAATATGAAACAATGTGTCTATTTGCTGATTTTCATTAAATCATGTAGTTAGTTGTTCTTGAGACTATGATTGAAATCAATTAATTGATATGGGCATAATATTATATTTTGTAGCATAGGCTACCAAATTCATAAAATACTATTAACAGTTAAGGAAAATATATTAGGATCTGGTAAAAGGCCAATAAAAGAATGTTGAGACACAAAGTAACAATAATCTCTGTGATTAAAGGAGTCAGGGTCATTGGCATAGCTGACACACTGCAGCCCCAGCAAGGCAGGTGAAACAAAAGCTCTGGGGGCATAGCTGACACCCTGCAGCCCCAGCAAGGCAGGTGAAACAAAAGCTCTGGGGGCATAGCTGACACCCTGCAGCCCCAGCAAGGCAGGTGAAACAAAAGCTCTGGGGGCATAGCTGACACCCTGCAGCCCCAGCAAGGCAGGTGAAACAAAAGCTCTGGGGGCATAGCTGACACCCTGCAGCCCCAGCAAGGCAGGTGAAACAAAAGCTCTGGGGGCATAGCTGACACCCTGCAGCCCCAGTAAGGCAGGGGGAAACAAAAGCTCTGGGGGCATAGCTGACACCCTGCAGCCCCAGCAAGGCAGGGGAAACAAAAGCTCTGGGGGCATAGCTGACACCCTGCAGCCCCAGCAAGGTGGGAGGCCCACGAGCTCTGGGGGCCCATGTGCCTGTCATCTAACACCTATGTCTAAATGTTATGTATGTTTTTAAATAATTTTGACAGTAACCCTCCTTTTTAATTTCCACATGTAGCAAGCAACGTGTTTGTGTTGTCCAATCTACATTGGTAGACAGACAGTACATGTGTCTAATTAGCCTATTTCTCAGCGGTGTTGGCGGCAGCCCGCCTCTGCCTCTTCACCTAATTGGCTATCAAGTTAAAACGAGTTATGTGAATTGGGTCAGACTCAGATAGGTAGTGAGTGCCTTGTTCAAGATGGATAAACAAAAGGCAAGACCAAGTGGTGCAGAAAAAAACACAGCGTGATCAAGCTCGTGCCAAATTTCCAAAGATCAGCAAAGCTACCAACTTGTCCTTGACTGACGGAACACTTATCGCAGGTGGAAGCTAGTAGGACTACTGACGAGGCAGCTGGCACTAGCAGGTGGAAGCTAGTAGGACTACTGACGAGGCAGCTGGCACTAGCAGGTGGAAGCTAGTAGGACTACTGATGAGGCAGCTGGCACTAGCAGGTGGAAGCTAGTAGGACTACTGACGAGGCAGCTGGCACTAGCAGGTGGAGGCTAGTAGGACTACTGATGAGCAGCTGGCACTAGCAGGTGGAAGCTAGTAGGACTACTGATGAGGCAGCTGGCACTAGCAGGTGGAAGCTAGTAGGTGGAAGCTAGCAGGACTAGTAGGACTACTGATGAGGCAGCTGGCACTAGCAGGTGGAAGCTAGTAGGACTACTGACGCAGCAGCTGTAGCAGGTGGAAGCACTAGCAGGTGGAAGCTAGTAGGACTACTGGTGCAGCAGCTGGCACTAGCAGGTGGAAGCTAGTAGGACTACTGGTGCAGCAGCTGGCACTAGCAGGTGGAAGCTAGTAGGACTACTGGTGCAGCAGCTGGCACTAGCAGGTGGAAGCTAGTAGGACTACTGATGCAGCAGCTGGCACTAGCAGGTGGAAGCTAGTAGGACTACTGGCGCAGCAGCTGGCACTAGCAGCCTTTGTGTCCGACAGAGACCTTATTGCCCGGCAATGACAGTGGCCTTGCTCTTCCTCCCCTCCAGAATAGTGACAGTTCCTCTAGTGAGAGTGATATGCTGGTGCAGTGTTGCCAACTCCTCAGTAAGGAAAGTAGCTATTGGCTGTCCTAAAAGTCGCTAGAAGTCACTAAATGATGTCATCACCTAATTTGCACAATCAAGCTCCTTTAAATAAAGATGATGCCTATTATCTACTACTCATGAAAATGGGTGCTTAAACACAATTATTGCTTGAGTGCAAACCATTAGGTTACCTCTATGATAAATATCACTACTGGATAGCACCATCCCAAAGGTAGGCCATCATTGCAAATAAAAATGTGTTCTTAACTGATAAAATAGATGAATAAAGGTAAAAAAAAAAAAATTATAATAAAATACTCCAGTCTCCTTTTCACCTCATTGAACACCAGATGTACTTATTAACAAAAGGCACATCTCAATAGGTATCCCAGGTATCCTCCTCTTTTGTTCTCTATTGTTCCTCAAGCAATGAGGAGGCTGATGACATCACATCTGACAACTCCTTGAAGTTTGCAGTTGTTTCTGAAAAACAACATTTTTGCTAAAAATGTATCGTTTTTTTTACCCTTTTGTATTTGTGTTTATTACGGATCCCCATTAGCTGCTGCCTTTCAGTGTGCGTATGTACTTTACCGTATTGTTACTTGGGATATCGCTTTTCAACAGGAAAAGTGAATGAATTGCTGGAAGACATCTTTAAAGCAAGCCCGGAATGACCCTTCAATCAACGGATCTCTCTGCCTTAATGCTGCTGCCCTCTTGTGGCAAATGTAGAATACCACAAGCTACTTGTGCTCATTATGCCAAATAGGCTGCGCTTGCAGCCGGTTTGGGTTCTGTGTAACCTTGACAATCATTACATAACGACACATAAGAGATAAGACACAAGACATAAAATGTTTTCTTCTTCTCCAAAATCACCTTTTAATCCACAATTGTTGCGGCATCATGCAGATGATAACAAGTTGTTCCTTCAGGATTCCATTTTAGACCGTAACATAGCTTTGAATATGATCATGTCCTGTAAATCTTTGTTTATATAGTTTCTTCTTTACAGTGCTCAGACATTGTGTTCTGTGACAGAAAAAAATACTGTGTGAATCCATTAAATATATACATTGAGAAAGACAGAGGGAGGGGTAGACTGAGAGAAAGAGACAAACAGACACGCTTTCCACCCAAAGATAGGCATATACAGTACATAGATACAATGAATTGCATTTACACAGCGCTTCCTCGCAGGTCTCCAATCGCTTTTGTGTGTGTGTGTGTGTGTATGTATGTGTGTGTGTGTGTGTGTGTGTATGTATGTGTGTGTGTATGTGTGTGTGTGTGTGTGTGTGTGTGTGTGTGTGTGTGTGTGTGTGTGTGTGTGTGTGTGTGTGTGTGTGTGTGTGTGTGTGTGTGTGTGTGTGTGTGTATGTGTGTGTGTGTGTGTGTGTGTGTGTGTGTGTGTGTGTGTGTGTGTGTGTGTGTATGTATGTGTGTGTATGTGTGTGTGTGTGTGTGTGTGTGTGTGTGTGTGTGTGTGTGTGTGTGTGTGTGTGTGTGTGTGTGTGTGTGTGTGTGTGTGTGTGTGTGTGTGTGTGTGTGTGTGTGTGTGTGTGTGTGTGTGTGTGTGTATGCTCGCAAGGGAGGGAGGATAACTCACCTCATCCACATTGGCTGTTACAGTGGTGAGGTCAGGGGTAGAGTAAACAGACACACAGACATGCAGCCGGACAGACAGACGGCACACCACTGGGTTGTGGTCAGACCACACCACACACACACACACCTATCTACCGTTCCCTATTATAATATTATAATATCAAATTGTGGTCCCAAGACGAACAAGATTCTAAATTACATGTAATTGTAGAGGGCATCTGGGTTCGACAGTGTTTCACTGGGGTTGACTCTATCTATGTGATGTGATGTTGAGGAATAATGATTTGTTCTGTTTTCAGATGAGAGGGTCAACTTAAAACATGGTTGTATTGACAGTGGATGACTGATGGTTACATACTCCTGACAGTTGATCCAACCCTTGGCACTAAGCCCTGATCTAGGTTCGGTTCAATCTAGACCATCTGAATAGAAAATAAGATCTGAGCCCAGATCAACACTAGAGCACAGGGTCAGAGAACAAAAGCCGACTAATAGAAGGGTCTGATGGCCGTTAGGTTGGTGAGTCATGAAAAGACTCTTGCTAGAATGACATAATGAAAGAGAAGACAAAGATATGCGCCATCCTAAACAGGGGTGGACTACTCCAGTCCTCGGGGGCCTGATAGGTGTTACACTTTTCCCCCAATCCCTAGAAAACACCGCTGATTTAAACTAATTTCTTTTTTAACTGAAGATCATGATTAGTTGATTATTGGAGTCAGAGGTGTTAGTTGGGTCTAGGGGCAAAAGTGTGACCACCAATCAGGCCCCCGAGGATTGGAGTTGCCCAGGCCTGTACTAGAGTAAACATAGAAGTAAACAAGGGAACTAGATGTTCCATTAAATTTGGCACGATTAACGCTTTTTCCAGGAGATAAGTTGAAAATTGATCACATCACTACCCTATCCTTTTGATCCAATCGCACACCGATCTCTCACCCCCTACCATCACAGATGTAGGATCTTAATTTGAGCCAGTTTGCTATAGCAGGGAGATAATCCTGCAGCAACAGGAAATGTGACTTATTATGTGGATTATAATGAATGGAATTTTTGTATGGCTGGATACGTTTTCGTTATGGCAAATCAAATCAGAAATTTCAAAGTGGAAATGACTAACTTTAGAAACCTTTGTTAATATTTCCTGCTAAATTCTCAGCAACGAAAGACTGATCAAATTAAGATCCTACATTTGTAGGCACTAGTCTAGGCCCTTTTTGGGTGTGATGCACTGTAGATCTGAAAGGAATGGATTGGCATCAGCTATGATATGATAATTGCTTCATCTAGCACTCTTGCTATGCTTACACATATCCAACCCTATCAGAAATACAAGATGAAGTCAACAAGAGCCCAAGAGAAGGGTATTCAAATCTGGGATTCAGGGTTCACAGAACTGCTGGTTTTAATCCTTCCCCGTCCTGCCTAGCTAGAGACTGACCTGTAACAACAGGTGAGTAGATTATCTGGCCAATCAATGAACTACCAAGGTGATGTGAAAAAGACCAGATTTGAATGTCCCTCGCCTAGTATCTGGAGTGAGGGTGGAGGGATTGGTTTGGAATTAGGCCCATCTTAATCTACCAGGAATCTTCCGGGAGGAGTAAGAACCACATTTCTCCACACTAGCCTCCTCCTCACTACTCCCTACTACTCTTTGACTGTGATTCGGAAGGTGACACGGCCCAGGAACTTGTCTCGGTCGTCGTTGTTGCGCAGGTCGGATCCCTCAATCCGGCATTCAATGGTCAGCTCCGTGTTGTAGTCCTCCTTGTTCAGCAACAGCTTAACAGCAACCACCGGCTGCACATACCTCTCCTGTAGACAGAGAGTAAAGGGTGAGAAGAAGAGAGGTGGGAGGGAGTAGAAAGAGAGAGAAAGGAGAAGGGAGAGAGAGAAAAATACAGAGTGGAATAAGGGTAGGAAAGAAAAGAAGTACAAAGGAGTGGAAGCAAAAAAAGACATGCAACATGGACGGTTGAATATCTCACCAACATGGACGGTTGAATATCTCACCAACATGGACGGTTGAATATCTCACCAACATGGACTGTTGAATATCTCACCAACATGGACGGTTGAATATCTCATCAACATGGACTGTTGAATATCTCACCAACATGGACGGTTGAATATCTCACCAACATGGACGGTTGAATATCTCACCAACATGGACTGTTGAATATCTCACCAACATGGACTGTTGAATATCTCATCAACATGGACTGTTGAATATCTCACCAACATGGACGGTTGAATATCTCACCAACATGGACGGTTGAATATCTCACCAACATGGACTGTTGAATATCTCATCAACATGGACTGTTGAATATCTCACCAACATGGACTGTTGAATATCTCACCAACATGGACGGTTGAATATCTCACCAACATGGACGGTTGAATATCTCATCAACATGGACTGTTGAATATCTCATCAACATGGACTGTTGAATATCTCACCAACATGGACTGTTGAATATCTCACCAACATGGACTGTTGAATATCTCACACGTCCATCCAACAGTATTCCAAATTCTTGCATCATTGTACAATAATGCTTTCCCATCAAGCACCAAGAAACCAGCATGACAAGACATCAGAAATGGACAAATATTGACCTTTGACCCAAACTTACATGAAGTTTGTTGCCGTAGTAAGGGAAATACATTTTATCGAAGTGTCCCTCACTTGGGAAGTACTGCATCTGTATGGGGTTGTCCCTCTGAAGGGGAAAAGGAGGAAGAGGAAGTATAATGGTCAAAAGCAAGAATATGTCTATCCTATCCAAACAGACCGTTAGGCTAAGGACTTCATCTGAAAGGGTTGGATAGCTATCAGAGGAGGCTGGTGGGAGGAGCTTTAGGAAGACGGCCTCCTCTTACATAGTAGGTATTATGGTAATAGCTCCACTGGTGGGAGGAGCTTTAGGAAGATGGCCTCCTCTGATAGGTATACATAGTAGGTATTATGGTAGTAGCTACAAGCTACACTTTGCCCTCTACTATGTGGCAAATTTTGCCATATTGCTCACACCTATCCAATCTTTTCAGATCTTCACAAGTCCATATGAGTATGTAAGAATAATACATTATTTAAGAATTGGAAATATTCCTTGTGCTGCATATGCTGTACTGTAACGCCATTAGCTGTTACATTAAGCAACAGCTTCTCTTTCTGGGGTCTGTGAGAGATCACACTCAATGGCCAGGTCTTATAATATTAACACTGGAACATTCTAAAAGGTTTGATTATAACACTGGAACATTCTAAAAGGTTTGATTATAACACTGGAACATTCTAAAAGGTTTGATTATAACACTGGAACATTCTAAAAGGTTTGATTATAACACTGGAACATTCTAAAAGGTTTGATTATAACACTGGAACATTCTAAAAGGTTTGATTATAACACTGGAACATTCTAAAAGGTTTGATTATAACACTGGAACGTTCTAAAAGGTTTGATTATAAAACTGGAACATTCTAAAAGGTTTGATTATAACACTGGAACATTCTAAAAGGTTTGATTATAACACTGGAACATTCTAAAAGGTTTGATTATAACACTGGAACGTTCTATACAGTTTGATTATAACAAATCATATCAAAGTTAATTTGTCACGTGCACCGAATACAACAGGTGTTGTACAGTGAAATGCTTACTTACAGGCTCTAACCAACAGTGCAAAAAAAGTATTAGGTGAACAATAGGTAAGTAAAGAAATAAAAGCAACAGTAAAAAGGCAGTGAAAAATAACAGTAGTGAGGCTATATACAGTAGAGAGGCTATATACAGTAGTGAGGCTATATACAGTAGAGAGGCTATATACAGTAGTGAGGCTATATACAGTAGAGAGGCTATATACAGTAGTGAGGCTATATACAGTAGTGAGGCTATATACAGTAGCGAGACTATATACAGTAGAGAGGCTATATACAGGAGAGAGGCTATATACAGTAGAGAGGCTTTATACAGTAGAGAGGCTATATACAGTAGCGAGACTATATACAGTAGAGAGGCTATATACAGTAGTGAGGCTATATACAGTAGCGAGACTATATACAGTAGAGAGGCTATATACAGTAGAGAGGTTATATACAGTAGAGAGGCTATATACAGTAGTGAGGCTATATACAGTAGAGAGGCTATATACAGTAGTGAGGCTACATACAGTAGAGAGGTTATATACAGTAGAGAGGCTATATACAGTAGAGAGGCTATATACAGTAGAGAGGCTATATACAGTAGAGAGGCTATATACAGTAGAGAGGCTATATACAGTAGAGAGGCTATATACAGTAGCGAGACTATATACAGTAGAGAGGCTATATACAGTAGAGAGGCTATATACAGTAGAGAGGCTATATACAGTAGTGAGGCTATATACAGTAGAGAGGCTATATACAGTAGAGAGGCTATATACAGTAGTGAGGTTATAACAGTAGTGAGGTTATAACAGTAGTGAGGCTATATACAGTAGAGAGGCTATATACAGTAGAGAGGCTATATACAGTAGAGAGGTTATATACAGTAGAGAGGCTATATACAGTAGTGAGGCTATATACAGTAGAGAGGCTATATACAGTAGTGAGGCTATATACAGTAGAGAGGCTATATACAGTAGAGAGGCTATATACAGTAGAGAGGCTATATACAGTAGTGAGGCTATATACAGTAGAGAGGCTATATACAGTAGAGAGGCTATATACAGTAGTGAGGTTATAACAGTAGTGAGGTTATAACAGTAGTGAGGCTATATACAGTAGTGAGGTTATAACAGTAGTGAGGCTATATACAGATACCGGTTAGTCATGCTAATTGAGGTAGTATGTACATATGGTTAAAGTGACTATGCATATATGATGAACAGAGAGTAGCAGTAGCGTAAAAGAGGGGTTGGTGGGTGGTGGGACACAATGCAGATTGCCCGGTTAGCCAATGTGCGGAGGCACTGGTTGGTCGGGCCAATTGAGGTAGTATGTACATGAATGTATAGTTCTAGTGACTATGCTTATATGCTAAACAGAGAGTAGCAGCAGCGTAAAAGAGGGGTTGGGGGGGGGCACAATGCAAATAATCAGTGTAGCCGCTGAAAGGTTCTATAAGGTTCCTATTATATTATACCTTCTATAAGGTTCCTATTATAACACCAGAATACTGCGTCATACAGGACCACAATATGGAAAAGAGACTGGGATTACAAAACAACCCTGTAAATCCTTTCCACGTTGTAATAGCTTGGAAAATAAAATGAGACATTTACACATCGCTAAGCTTACCCTAAAGCTTCGACTGAAAGCAGAAAAACAAACATCCAACCAAATCAGGAAAAATGCACACACAAATATCAACATAAACCATAAATAACATAAAATACTATAAATGTAACCAGATTGTTCTTCAAAAACACACATACTGAAATCCTGATGACATTTACCTTTGCCGTGCAGTTGACATAGGGATCTCCACGCGGCTTCAGCCCAATGATCTGTGAATGGAAAACTAATTAACCAATCAACCAATCAGAGAGTCGAAATAAGACAATAGGCACATTAAAACCATTATTATGTGGTCTACTCTGAGTATTCCAATGATATAGAAACACAGACAAGGATAAGACTGTAAAACACACTAATAGAGAATGACAACAAAGAGAAGCAAATAAAAATAACTAGATTGAGGAGAAGGAAAGAAATCCACTATGGGCTAATGTCACCTACTGATTCATGTCACCTACTGATTCATGTCACCTACTGATTCACGTCACCTACTGATTCACGTCACCTACTGATTCATGTCACCTACTGATTCACGTCACCTACTGATTCACGTCACCTACTGATTCATGTCACCTACTGATTCATGTCACCTACTGATTCATGTCACCTACTGATTCATGTCACCTACTGATTCATGTCACCTCACTGATTCATGTCACCTATTGATTCATGTCACCTACTGATTCATGTCACCTACTGATTCATGTCACCTACTGATTCATGTCACCTACTGATTCATGTCACCTACTGATTCATGTCACCTACTGATTCATGTCACTGATTCATGTCACTGATTCATGTCACCTACTGATTCATGTCACCTACTGATTCATGTCCCCTACTGATCATGTCACCTACTGATTCATGTCACCTACTGATACATGTCACCTACTGATTCATGTCACCACTGATTCATGTCATCTGATTCATGTCACCTACTGATTCATGTCACCTACTGATTCATGTCACCTACTGATTCATGTCACCTACTGATGTTCTGATTCATGTCACCTACTGATTCATGTCACCTACTGATACATGTCACCTACTGATTCATGTCACCTACTGATACATGTCACCTACTGATTCATGTCACCTACTGATTTATGTCACCTACTGATTCATGTCACCTACTGATTCATGTCACCTACTGATTCATATCACCTACTGATTCATGTCACCTACTGATACATGTCACCTATTGATTCATGTCACCTACAGATTCATGTCACCTACTGATATGTACAATAGCTCGAGGCTCTTGTGAATGTGTCCACTGAAAAATGTATTTGAATTGGGACTGGTGAACTACACAGCACTGCCTTGAATTGTTTTATTATTATTATTTTTATTCAACCTTTATTTAACCAGGTAGGCTAGTTGAGAACAAGTTCTCATTTACAACTGCGACTTGGCCAATATAAAGCATAGCAGTGCGACACAAACAACAGTTACACATGGAATAAAGAAGCGTACAATCAATAACACAATAGAAAAAAAGAAAGTATATATACAGTGTGTGCAAATGGCGTGAGGAGGTAGGGCAATAAATAGGCCATAATAGCAAAGTAATTGCAATTTAGCAAATTAACACTGGAGTGATAGATGAGCAGATGATGATTTGCAAGTAATGATACTGGTGTGCAAAAGAGCAGAAAAATAAATAAAAACAATATGGGGATGAGGCAGGTAGATTTGTCACGGTTCATGAATCCACTGCCTCCCTCTCTCTCTCTCTTTCTCTTTCTCTCTCTCTCTCTCTCTCTTTCTCTTTCTCTCTCTCTCTCTCTCTCTCTCTCTCTCTCTCTCTCGTGTTTGTGTGGGCGTGGTTTCCAATCTCGGCCTGATTGTCTGTGCCAGCTGGAATCACTTATCTTCCCTTTATATGTTCTGTAACCAGTGTTTCTTGTTGTCAGATCGTTGTTACTTCTCTGAGGTTGTGTCGTGTGTCTGTGCTCATCTCTCACCGCCCTTGTGTGGATTATCTGCTGTGCTTCCTCCTACCCATCCGGACACACTCCCTGGATTTCTCAGCACGCTATCTTAGGAAGATGCGCCCTAGTCCCTGGGTCGGATTCCGTCTGAGTACAGTCTGTCTGTCCTGTTGCTGCTGTAAACTGTATTTATTAAACCATCGTTGCTTGCATCTTGCATCCGCCTCTGTATTGTTACAGAACGATCTGACCAGACCATGGATGCAGCGAGTTCAACGAGTCTGACCGAATTCATTTCCCGCAGTATCACGAGAATGGATCAACAAGAGGAGAACATCTCCAGCACAGGTCGGGCAGTACAAGCCCTTGCGACGCAGGTATCCCAGCTGACCCAACAATTACAACATCTGAGGGGTCTCGATGCGCCACCTACACCGGCAGTTCAACCCGCCCCGCCAGAACCGGATTCCCAGCTAGAGCCACGGCTACCGACACCAGAGGGTTATTCAGGTGATCCTGACTATTGCAGAGCTTTTCTTACGAGATGTTCCATGCAATTCTCGTTGCAGCCACGGACCTTCAACCGTGAACAGTCTAAGGTAGCCTTCGTACTCACACTGCTATCAGGCAAAGCGGCTCTTTGGGGAACGGCGGTGTGGGCGAACCAGGACCCATGCTGCACCTCTTTCCAGACACTCTCCGAGGAGATGAGAAGGGTCTTCGATCGGGCCGTGGCGGGTAGGGAGGCGGCCAGACTACTCGCTGACCTTCGCCAAGGAGACAGTTCAGTATCGGAATACTCCATCCAATTCCGCACTCTGGCCGCAGAGTGTCAGTGGAACGAGGAGGCGCAGTGGGACATGTTCCTGCATGGGCTGAAGGACCGGATCCAGAAGGAGATTTATGTTCTGGACCTTCCCAGGAATTTAAATGGACTAGTGGAACTAGCCTTGAGGGTCGACGCTCGTCTGAATCTTATTGGCCGCCGAGCATGCCCTAACAGACCGTATAACGACACGGAGGGCTGGCATGCCAGCGGCGGGAACACGGCCAGTTCAGCATCCGCTCACGAACCCATGCAGCTGGGGAGAGCTCGGCTCTCCCGGGAAGAGAGGGAGAGGCGGAGATCCCAAGGACTCTGTCTCTACTGTGGTAGAGCGGGCCACTTTATCCACTCCTGCCCGGTAAAAGATCAGGCCAGGTAGTAAGCATGAGGCTACTATCGGGTGGTGTCACCACAGAGAAGACCTCATCATCTACTCTCCTCCCGGTAAGACTAAGATGGGCCACCCACACACACGACACCCAAGCCTTACTGGACTCAGGAGCAGAGGGTAATTTCATGGACTTCAAGCTCGCTCACAAACTCCAGATTCCCATCACCTCACTCTCGCACAAGATATCCGTCAACGCTCTCAATGGTCAAGAACTCCCCAACATTTCTCACACCACTGAACCTATCACACTCATCACTTCTGGCAATCACACTGAGACACTATCATTTCTACTCATGGACTCACCCCTTGCACCATTAGTTCTCGGCCACCCTTGGCTCACCCAACACAACCCCAGAGTTGACTGGGGTCATAACTCTATATCCATGTGGAGTAACAAGTGCCTTGAGTCCTGTTTGGTGTCTGCTTGTTTGTCTGTGTCTGATTCTGTGTTTCTAGAGGAGGCAGTGGAGTTGTCTAACGTGCCCGTTGAATACCTCGACCTGAAGGAGGTGTTCAGTAAGTCCCGTGCTGCTTCTCTTCCTCCGCATCGTCCCTATGACTGTGCAATAGAATTATTGCCAGGTGAGTCTCCGCCTAAAGGCAAGTTATATTCACTCTCTGTTCCTGAGAGGGAGGCTATGGAGAGATACATCTCCGGTTCTCTGGCATCTGGATTCATTCGTCCTTCCTCTTCTCCAGCGGGGCGGGGTTCTTCTTTGTGGGGAAGAAGGACGGTTCTCTGCGTCCTTGCATTGATTACCGTGGGTTGAATAACATCACAGTGAAGAATACCTATCCCTTACCGTTGATGTCCTCAGCCTTTGAAAGGTTACAGGGAGCATCCGTGTTCACTAAGTTGGATTTACGGAATGCATATCATTTGGTTCGCATAAGGGGGGCGAATGGAAGACCGCGTATAACACCCCCAGAGGGCACTTCGAATATTTGGTCATGCCTTTTGGGCTATCCAACTCCCCAGCGGTTTTCCAGGCACTCGTCAATGACGTGCTGAGAGATATGATTGATCAGTTCATATATGTTTACCTGGATGACATACTGATTTTTTCTTCTTCTCTCCAGGAACACGTTCAGCACGTCAGACGAGTACTTCAGAGGTTGTTGGAGAATGGACTTTTTGTCAAGGCGGAGAAATGCATTTTTCATGCACAATCCGTTCCATTCCTAGGTTACATCGTCTCGACTGAAGGTATTCGCATGGATCCTGACAAGGTTAAGGCTGTGGTGGATTGGCCAAGCCCAGATTCCCGTAAGGCCCTACAGAGGTTTCTGGGATTCGCCAATTTCTACCGGCGTTTCGTTCGCAACTTTAGCCAGATACTCGCTCCTCTTACTGCCTTAACCTCCCCCAAAGTGACGTTCAGGTGGTCCGATACAGCCGAGGCTGCATTCGCCAAACTCAAGAGCCGCTTTGTTTCGGCTCCCATCCTCATAGCTCCCGATCCCTCACGTCAGTTCGTGGTGGAGGTGGACGCTTCAGAGGTGGGGGTAGGTGCGGTACTTTCCCAACGTTCCTCTTCTGACGACAAGATGCACCCTTGCGCGTTCCTTTCCCATCGGTTATCACCTGCGGAACGCAACTACGACATTGGCAACAGAGAGTTGTTGGCAGTGAAGTTAGCACTGGAGGAGTGGCGCCATTGGTTAGAGGGTTCGGGGTACCTTTTATAGTTTGGACCGATCACAAAAATTTAGAATATATCAGAACCGCCAAGCGACTCAACTCCAGGCAGGCGCGGTGGGCACTCTTTTCGGACGTTTTGACTTCTCTCTCTCGTATCGCCCGGGTTCCAAGAATGTCAAACCCGATTCTCTTTCTCGCATTTTTGACCATTCCGAACGCCCATCCACTCCCGAGTGCATCCTACCCGGGACCCTAGTGGTCTCCACACTCACATGGGAGGTTGAATCGAGGGTCAAAACGGCCTTAGAAGGGGTAACGCCTCCGCCCGGTTGCCCGCCTAATCGGTTGTTTGTGCCGGAGGGGTGTCGGTCCGATGTTATTCGGTGGGGGCATTGCTCCAACGTAGCGTGTCATCCAGGAGTCAGCCGCACTAGCTTTTGGTTAAGCAACGCTTTTGGTGGCCACTGATGGCTCGTGACATTCACAGTTTTGTCTTGGCTTGCTCGGTTTGTGCCACTGGGAAGACTTCTAATCGACCCCCAGATGGGTTACTCCAACCGCTGTCGGTCCCTTCGAGACCCTGGTCCCACATCGTGCTAGATTTTGTTACCGCCCTCCCGCCCTCCCAGGGCAAGACGGTTGTTTTGACCGTGGTGGACCGGTTCTCGAAGGCGGCTCATTTTATTCCCTTGCCTAAATTACCATCTGCCAAGGAGACAGCGGTAACTGTCGTGGATCACGTCTTTCGCTTACATGGCCTGCCGATGGACGTAGTTTCTGACAGGGGGCCCCAATTTGTGTCCAAGTTTTGGCAACAGTTTTGTAGGTTACTGGGAGCGAGTGTCAGCCTGTCTTCAGGGTTTCATCCCCAGAGCAACGGTCAAACGGAGAGGGCCAACCAAGATTTGGAGAGAGTGTTGCGATGTTTGGTTTCTAAGAATCCCTCTTCCTGGAGTCAACAACTCTCTATGGTTGAGTACGCTCACAATTCGTTGCCAGTGGCAGCCACGGGTCTCTCTCCGTTTGAGTGTAGTTTAGGTTACCAGCCACCTATCTTTCCCAGTACGGAGTCCGAGGTCACTGTTCCCTCCGCTCACGCTTTCATCCAGAGGTGCCGTCACGCATGGAGCAGAGCCCGTGAGACTCTTCTCCGGGTGGGGCGTGCACCAAGGCTAAGGCCGATCGCCACCGGTCGAAGCCTCCAGTATACGTCGTTGGCCAAAGAGTGTGGCTTTCTACTAAGAACATTCCACTCCGATCCGTTTCGAACAAGCTTGCCCCCAAATTTATCGGCCCGTTCAAAGTCACCAGGATCATTAGTCCGGTGGCGGTCCGGCTCAAGCTTCCTCCGGCGTATAGGAGAATTCATCCTACCTTTCATGTGTCTAAAATAAAACCTGTGTTTCAGGCACGTATTAACCCGCCGGTCCTGGTTCCCCCGCCGCCACGACTTGTTGATGGGGAACCCACCTTTTCTGTCAATTGTATTTTGGACTCTAGAAGGAGGGGACGCGGATTCCAGTACCTGGTGGACTGGGAGGGTTACGGCCCAGAGGAGAGAAGTTGGGTACCTGCTAGGGACATTCTGGATCACTCCCTTATCGATGATTTCAATCGACAGGTAAATTCGCCTGGGAACGCCAAGAGGCGTTCCTAGGGGGGGGGGGTATTGTCACGGTTCATGAATCCACTGCCTCCCTCTCTCTTTCTCTCTCTCTCTCTCTCTTTCTCTCTCTCTCTCTCTCTCTCTCTCTCTCTCTCTCTCCCGTGTTTGTGTGGGCGTGGTTCCCAATCTCGGCCTGATTGTCTGTGCCAGCTGGAATCACTTATCTTCCCTGTATATGTTCTGTAACCAGTGTTTCTTGTTGTCAGATCGTTGTTACTTCTCTGAGGTTGTGTCGTGTGTCTGTGCTCATCTCTCACCGCCCTTGTGTGGATTATCTGCTGTGCTTCCTCCTACCCATCCGGACACACTCCCCTGGATTTCTCAGCACGCTATCTTAGGAAGATGCGCCCTAGTCCCTGGGTCGGATTCCGTCTGAGTACAGTCTGTCTGTCCTGTTGCTGCTGTAAACTGTATTTATTAAACCATCGTTGCTTGCATCTTGCATCCGCCTCTGTATTGTTACAGATTGGGTGGGCTATTTACAGATGGACTATGTACAGCTGCAGCGATCGGTTAGCTGCTCAGATAGCTGATGTTTAAAAATAGAGAGGGAAATATAAGTCTCCAGCTTCAGCGATTTTTGCAATTTGTTCAAGTCATTGGCAGCAGAGAGAGAACTGGAAGGAAAGGCGACCAAAGGAGGTGTTGGCTTTGGGGATGACCAGTGAGATATACCTGCTGGAGCGCGTTCTACGGGTGGGTGTTGTTATCGTGACCAGTGAGCTGAGATAAGGCAGAGTTTAATCTAGCATCGATTTACAGATGACCTGGAGCCAGTGAATCTGGCGATGAATATGTAGCGAGGGCCAGTCGACTAGAGCATACAGGTCGCAGTGGTGGGTGGTATAAGGAGCTTTGGTAACAAAACGGATGGCACTGTGATAGACTGCACCAGTTTGCTGAGTAGAGTGTTGGAGGCTATTTTGACATCACTGAAGTCGAGGATCGGTAGGATAGTCAGTTTTACGAGGGTATGTTTGGCGGCGTGAGTGAAGGAGGCTTTGTTGCGAAATAGGAAGCCAATTCTAGATTTAATTTTGGATTGGAGATGTTTAATATGAGTCTGGAAGGAGACTTTACAGTCTAGCCAGACACCTAGGTATTTGTAGTTGTCCACATATTCTAAGTTAGAACCGTTAATTGGGTCGGCACCAGAGGAGACTGCTGAGGGGAGGACAGCCCATAATAATGGCCCGGAACAGAATGAATGGAATGGCATCAAACCCATGGAAACCATGGAAACCATGTGTTTGATGTATTTGGTACCATTCCACTGATTCCGCTCCAGCCATTACCACAAGCCCGTCCTCCCCAGTTAAGGTGCCACCAACCTGTGGTCTGCACTTATCCAATGTGCACCTCATTAGGACCCAACTGTATTGACTTCAATTACATGCATCCAAGGAAAGAGTCTTGGCTTTGTCCCAATTCTCTACCATTTTCCCAAAATGTGCACTTGCACACTCCCCATCATGGATTGAACAATGGTAGAAACTCCATCCAGCCAATACTTACACCAATCCAATGCTTTAATCCATGGCAGTGTGTAAGTACACACTTTGGAATGGCAAGATATTTTAGGGTCACAACCATGTATTTATAGACAAGAGGGAAAAGGAGGAGGTACCCTATTCATTTTGAGGAGGACACATGGTCTCCCCTCAGCGTAACCGAAGGTGGAGTCGGACAGGCCGGAGCAACGGCTCAGAGAGCTCCTCTTGAACTGACAGGCCTTCCTCTGCTCGCCCACCTCTCCCTCTTGCTCAAAGTAGACCCCTGCCGTGCACGCCTCATTCCTCTCCTGCTCCGTGTCATTGTACTCTGAGAAAAGACAATAACGACAGATTTGTTTTAATTTCTCTCGACAACCCAGACAGCAAAGTGCTTAATTTGACACATTTTGTTTGTTCATGCACAGATGATTGACAGTCAAACATTTTGATGTTTGTTCCTCGACTGCTGCTAGGTTGTTGAGATGAATAAGACATTGGCTACAAGAGAAACTATTTGGTACGTGTAATTGTTAACGTATCATTTCATGCTAGTTTTAACCATCCTCCTATGCTTTGAGACATTGTTTCTCTGTATCTCTTATTGAAAAGAACATTTACAATTGAGAGAGAGAGAGACAGAGAGAGAAAAAGAGAGAAAGAGAGAGAGAGAGAAAGAGAGAAAGAGAGAGAAAGCAAGAGAAAGAGAAAGAGAGAGAGAGAGAGAGAGAGAAAGAGTGAGAGAGAGCGAGAGAAAGAGAGAGAGAGAGAGAGGCAGAGAGAGAGAGAGAGAATGAAGGTGAGTTATAGAGAGAGCGAGAGAGCGAGAGAGCGACAAAAGTGTGAGAGAGAGAGAGAGAGAGAGAGAGAGAATGAAGGTGAGTTAGAGAGAGAGAGAGAAGGGGCACAGATTTTGCAAGGAGACAAGATAAAAGACTAAAACTCACGTTGCAGGTAAGACTCTAAGGTCTGGACATACGTGCTGAACTGGAGAGGTTGTGATCTGTTAAACAGCATGTCCAATTGCTTTGGCCGGATGACCAACCCTAAGGGACAGGGGGTACAGTATGAGATCACAACTTCCTTCAGGGTCATCAAAACTACATGGTGAAACATAGTTAAATCCACTAAAACAGAAATCAGGGTCACCAATGTTGTGTGGTAAACCCATTAACACTTCCTTTGAAATATACCTTCATAAGGCCTTCATAACACATTCACATCATACATACTACATTCATAACATACATAACACATTTGTAACCCATACATACCACATTCATAACATACATAACACATGTGTAACCCATACATAACACATTCATAACATACATAACACATTTGTAACCCATACATACTACATTCATAACCATACATACCACATTCATAACCATACATACCACATTCATAACATACATAACACATTTGTAACCCATACATAACACATTCATAACATACATAACACATTCATAACCCATTCAAACACATGCATAACATACATACCACATTCATAACCATACATAACACATTCATTACTCATACAAACACATTCATAACCCATATATACCACATTCATTACATACATACCACATTCATAACCATACATAACACATTCATAATCCATACATACCACAATCATAACCCATACATACCACATTCATAACCATACATAACACATTCATAATCCATACATACCACAATCATAACCCATACATACCACATTCCTAACACATTCATAACCTGTACATAACACATTCATAACTATACATACCACATTCATAACCTGTAAATTACACATTCATAACCCATACATACCACATTCATAACCTATACATACCACATTCATAACCATACATACCACATTCATAACCTATACATAACCCGTTCATAACATATTCATAGGTAGCCTTTAAATAAAGTGTATAAAGAGTTTGGCCATTACCATGACAGTTCATACCAGAAATCTCATTATTCAACAGCAGCCGTATAGTATAGTGCCTACTGGGCAATATTGACCAATAGTAGTCCACAGGTTTCTCAGGTTTTAAAAAGTTGACTACCTGTCCCGAACCGACAGAATTTGGGCTCAAAATCAACTAAATTCAGCACTTCTTGGATATTAGTTTTCCCTCAGAATGACCCTGTGCTTTAAAAATGGTTGATTGATTTATTGGTTGGTTGGTTGGTTGATTGGTTGGTTGATTTATTGGTTGGTTGATTGATTTATTGGTTGGTTGGTTGATTGATTGATTGATTGGTTGATTGATTTATTGGTTGGTTGATTTATTTATTTATTGGTTGATTGATTTATTGGTTGGTTGATTGATTGATTGATTGGTTGATTGAATAAATCATTTAAACTGTGGTGCTACTTACCTGGGTGTGGCACCCGGTCGCGGTACTTTGGCACATAGTCGTCTAGCGTCAGCAGCATGACCCAAATGGTGAGGACGAACATCCCAGCCAGGAACGCATAGAACACCAAGTAGAACAGGAGGATGAGGCCTGGGGGGAGAGAGGGGGGGGGGGAGAGAGAAGAGATTAGCACGACTCCAGACTGTGTTAGCCCTCAGAGCTAAAATCTAGGTCTACAAAAATCTGATCAGGGTCGTTTGGTGAACTGCCTCTGGCATATTGGCTTATTAATGTGTTTTAGTCATTCATCCTTATTAATGTGTTTTACATCATTCATCCTTATTAATGTGTTTTAGTCATTCATCCTTATTAATGTGTTTTACATCATTCATCCTTATTAATGTGTTTTAGTCATTCATCCTTATTAATGTGTTTTAGTCATTCATCCTTATTAATGTGTTTTAGTCATTCATCCTTATTAATGTGTTTTAGTCATTCATCCTTATTAATGTGTTTTAGTCATTCATCCTTATTAATATGTTTTACATCATTCATCCTTATTGATGTGTTTTACATCATTCATCCTTATTAATGTGTTTTAGTCATTCATCCTTATTAATGTGTTTTAATCATTCATCCTTATTAATGTGTTTTACATCATTCATCCTTATTAATGTGTTTTAGTCATTCATCCTTATTAATGTGTTTTAGTCATTCATCCTTATTAATGTGTTTTAGTCATTCATCCTTATTAATGTGTTTTAGTCATTCATCCTTATTAATGTGTTTTAGTCATTCATCCTTATTAATATGTTTTACATCATTCATCCTAATTAATGTGTTTTAGTCATTCATCCTAATTAATGTGTGTTAGTCATTCATCCTTATTAATGTGTTTTAGTCATTCATCCTAATTAATGGGTTTTTACATCATTCATCCTTATTAATGTGTTTTACATCATTCATCCTTATTAATGTGTTTTAGTCATTCATCCTTATTAATGTGTTTTAGTAATTCATCCTTATTAATGTGTTTTATATAATTCATCCTTATTAATGTGTTTTAGTCATTCATCCTTATTAATGTGTTTTAGTCATTCATCCTTATTAATGTGTTTTACATCATTCATCCTTATTAATGTGTTTTAGTCATTCATCCTTATTCATGTGTTTTAGTCATTCATCCTTATTCATGTGTTTTAGTCATTCATCCTTATTCATGTGTTTTAGTCATTCATCCTTATTAATGTGTTTTAGTCATTCATCCTTATTAATGTGTTTTAGTCATTCATCCTTATTAATGTGTTTTAGTCATTCATCCTGATTAATGTGTTTTATATCATTCATCCTTATTAATGTGTTTTAGTCATTCATCCTTATTAATGTGTTTTACATCATTCATCCTTATTAATGTGTTTTAGTCATTCATCCTTATTAATGTGTTTTACATCATTCATCCTTATTCATGTGTTTTAGTCATTCATCCTTATTAATGTGTTTTAGTCATTCATCCTTATTAATGTGTTTTAGTCATTCATCCTTATTAATGTGTTTTAGTCATTCATCCTGATTAATGTGTTTTATATCATTCATCCTTATTAATGTGTTTTAGTCATTCATCCTTATTAATGTGTTTAACATCATTCATCCTTATTAATGTGTTTTACATCATTCATCCTTATTAATGTGTTTTAGTCATTCATCCTTATTAATGTGTTTTAGTCATTCATCCTTATTAATGTGTTTTAGTCATTCATCCTTATTAATGTGTTTTAGTCATTCATCCTGATTAATGTGTTTTATATCATTCATCCTTATTAATGTGTTTTAGTCATTCATCCTTATTAATGTGTTTTACATCATTCATCCTTATTAATGTGTTTTAGTCATTCATCCTTATTAATGTGTTTTAGTCATTCATCCTTATTAATGTGTTTTAGTCATTCATCCTTATTAATGTGTTTTAGTCATTCATCCTTATTAATGTGTTTGACATCATTCATCCTTATTAATATGTTTTACATCATTCATCCTTATTGATGTGTTTTACATCATTCATCCTTATTAATGTGTTTTAGTCATTCATCCTTATTAATATGTTTTACATCATTCATCCTTATTAATGTGTTTTAGTCATTCATCCATATTAATGTGTTTTAGTCATTCATCCTTATTAATGTGTTTTACATCATTCATCCTTATTAATGTGTTTTAGTCATTCATCCTTATTAATGTGTTTTAGTCATTCATCCTTATTAATGTGTTTTAGTCATTCATCCTTATTAATGTGTTTTACATCATTCATCCTTATTAATGTGTTTTAGTCATTCATCCTTATTAATGTGTTTTAGTCATTCATCCTTATTAATGTGTTTTATATAATTCATCCCTATGAATGTGTTTTAGTCATTCATCCTTATTAATGTGTTTTAGTCATTCATCCTTATTAATGTGTTTTAGTCATTCATCCTTATTAATGTGTTTGACATCATTCATCCTTATTAATATGTTTTACGTCATTCATCCTTATTGATGTGTTTTAGTCATTCATCCTTATTAATGTGTTTTAGTCATTCATTTTAAGTCATTCATCCTTATTAATGTGTTTTAGTCATTCATCCTTATTAATGTGTTTTACATCATTCATCCTTATTAATGTGTGTTCGTCATTCATCCTTATTAATGTGTTTTAGTCATTCATCCTTATTAATGTGTTTTACATCATTCATCCTTATTAATGTGTTTTAGTCATTCATCCTTATTAATGTGTTTTAGTCATTCATCCTTATTAATGTGTTTTACATCATTCATCCTTATTCATGTGTTTTAGTCATTCATCCTTATTCATGTGTTTTAGTCATTCATCCTTATTAATGTGTTTTAGTCATTCATCCTTATTCATGTGTTTTAGTCATTCATCCTTATTAATGTGTTTTAGTCATTCATCCTTATTAATGTGTTTTAGTCATTCATCCTAATTAATGTGTTTAGTCATTCATCCTTATTAATGTGTTTTAGTCATTCATCCTAATTAATGGGTTTTACATCATTCATCCTTATTAATGTGTTTTACATCATTCATCCTTATTAATGTGTTTGACGTCATTCATCCTTATTAATATGTTTTACGTCATTCATCCTTATTGATGTGTTTTAGTCATTCATCCTTATTAATGTGTTTTAGTCATTCATCCTTATTAATATGTTTTACATCATTCATCCTTATTAATGTGTTTTAGTCATTCATCCTTATTAATGTGTTTTAGTCATTCATCCTTATTAATGTGTTTTAGTCATTCATCCTTATTAATGTGTTTTACATCATTCATCCTTATTAATGTGTTTTAGTCATTCATCCTTATTAATGTGTTTTAGTCATTCATCCTTATTAATGTGTTTTATATAATTCATCCTTATTAATGTATTTTAGTCATTCCTCCTTATTAATGTGTTTTAGTCATTCATCCTTATTAATGTGTTTTAGTCATTCATCCTAATTAATGTGTTTTACATCATTCATCCTAATTAATGTGTTTTAGTCATTCATCCTTATTAATATGTGTTACCTCATTCATCCTAATTAATGTGTTTTAGTCATTCATCCTAATTAATGTGTGTTCGTCATTCATCCTTATTAATGTGTTTTAGTCATTCATCCTTATTAATGTGTTTTACATCATTCATCCTCATTAATGTGTTTTAGTCATTCATCCTTATTAATGTGTTTTAGTCATTCATCCTTATGAATGTGTTTTACATCATTCATCCTTATTAATGTGTTTTAGTCATTCATCCTTATTAATGTGTTTTAGTCATTCATCCTTATTAATGTGTTTTACATCATTCATCCTTATTCATGTGTTTTAGTCATTCATCCTTATTCATGTGTTTTAGTCATTCATCCTTATTCATGTGTTTTAGTCATTCATCCTTATTCATGTGTTTTAGTCATTCATCCTTATTAATATGTTTTACATCATTCATCCTAATTAATGTGTTTTAGTCATTCATCCTAATTAATGTGTTTTAGTCATTCATCCTTATTAATGTGTTTTAGTCATTCATCCTAATTAATGTGTTTTACATCATTCATCCTTATTAATGTGTTTTACATCATTCATCCTTATTAATGTGTTTTAGTCATTCATCCTTTTAATGTGTTTTAGTCATTCATCCTTATTAATGTGTTTTATATAATTCATCCTTATTAATGTGTTTTAGTCATTCATCCTAATTAATGGGTTTTTACATCATTCATCCTTATTAATGTGTTTTACATCATTCATCCTTATTAATGTGTTTTAGTCATTCATCCTTATTAATGTGTTTTAGTCATTCATCCTTATTAATGTGTTTTAGTCATTCATCCTTATTCATGTGTTTTAGTCATTCATCCTTATTAATGTGTTTTAGTCATTCATCCTTATTAATGTGTTTTAGTCATTCATCCTTATTAATGTGTTTTATATAATTCATCCCTATGAATGTGTTTTAGTCATTCATCCTTATTAATGTGTTTTAGTCATTCATCCTTATTAATGTGTTTTAGTCATTCATCCTAATGAATGTGTTTTACGTCATTCATCCTTATTAATATGTTTTACATCATTCATCCTAATTAATGTGTTTTAGTCATTCATCCTAATTAATGTGTTTTAGTCATTCATCCTTATTAATGTGTTTTAGTCATTCATCCTTATTAATGTGTTTTACATCATTCATCCTTATTAATGTGTTTTAGTCATTCATCCTTATTCATGTGTTTTAGTCATTCATCCTTATTAATGTGTTTTAGTCATTCATCCTTATTCATGTGTTTTAGTCATTCATCCTTATTCATGTGTTTTAGTCATTCATCCTTATTAATGAGTTTTAGTCATTCATCCTTATTCATGTGTTTTAGTCATTCATCCTTATTAATGTGTTTTAGTCATTCATCCTTATTAATGTGTTTTAGTCATTCATCCTTATTAATGTGTTTTATATAATTCATCCTTATTAATGTGTTTTAGTCATTCATCCTTATTAATGTGTTTTACATCATTCATCCTTATTCATGTGTTTTATATAACTCATCCCTATGAATGTGTTTTAGTCATTCATCCTTATTAATGTGTTTTAGTCATTCATCCTTATTAATGTGTTTTCATCATTCATTCTAATTAATGTGTTTTAGTCATTCATCCTTATTAATGTGTTTTACATCATTCATCCTTATTAATGTGTTTTAGTCATTCATCCTTATTAATGTGTTTTAGTCATTCATCCTAATTCATGTGTTTTACATCATTCATCCTAATTCATGTGTTTTAGTCATTCATCCTTATTAATGTGTTTTAGTCATTCATCCTTATTAATGTGTTTTACATCATTCATCCTTATTCATGTGTTTTAGTCATTCATCCTTATTCATGTGTTTTAGTCATTCATCCTTATTAATGTGTTTTAGTCATTCATCCTTATTCATGTGTTTTAGTCATTCATCCTTATTAATGTGTTTTAGTCATTCATCCTTATTAATGTGTTTTAGTCATTCATCCTAATTAATGGGTTTTTACATCATTCATCCTTATTAATGTGTTTTACATCATTCATCCTTATTAATGTGTTTTATTCATTCATCCTTATTAATGTGTTTTACATCATTCATTCTCATTAATTTGTTTTAGTCATTCATCCTTATTAATGTGTTTTAGTCATTCATCCTTATTAATGTGTTTTACATCATTCATCCTTATTAATGTGTTTTGTCATTCATCCTTTTACTGTGTTTTAGTAATTCATCCTTATTAATGTGTTTTATATAATTCATCCTTATTAATGTGTTTTAGTCATTCATCCTTATTAATGTGTTTTAGTCATTCATCCTTATTAATGTGTTTTACATCATTCATCCTTATTCATGTGTTTTAGTCATTCATCCTTATTCATGTGTTTTAGTCATTCATCCTTATTAATGTGTTTTAGTCATTCATCCTTATTCATGTGTTTTAGTCATTCATCCTTATTAATGTGTTTTAGTCATTCATCCTTATTAATGTGTTTTAGTCATTCATCCTTATTAATGTGTTTTATATAATTCATCCCTATGAATGTGTTTTAGTCATTCATCCTTATTAATGTGTTTTAGTCATTCATCCTTATTAATGTGTCTTACATCATTCATCCTTATTAATGTGTTTTAGTCATTCATCCTTATTAATGTGTTTTAGTCATTCATCCTAATTAATGTGTTTTACATCATTCATCCTAATGAATGTGTTTTAGTCATTCATCCTTATTAATATGTTTTACATCATTCATCCTAATTAATGTGTTTTAGTCATTCATCCTAATTAATGTGTTTTAGTCATTCATCCTTATTAATGTGTTTTAGTCATTCATCCTTATTAATGTGTTTTACATCATTCATCCTTATTAATGTGTTTTAGTCATTCATCCTTATTCATGTGTTTTAGTCATTCATCCTTATTAATGTGTTTTAGTCATTCATCCTTATTCATGTGTTTTAGTCATTCATCCTTATTCATGTGTTTTAGTCATTCATCCTTATTAATGAGTTTTAGTCATTCATCCTTATTCATGTGTTTTAGTCATTCATCCTTATTAATGTGTTTTAGTCATTCATCCTTATTAATGTGTTTTAGTCATTCATCCTTATTAATGTGTTTTATATAATTCATCCTTATTAATGTGTTTTAGTCATTCATCCTTATTAATGTGTTTTACATCATTCATCCTTATTAATGTGTTTTATATAACTCATCCCTATGAATGTGTTTTAGTCATTCATCCTTATTAATGTGTTTTAGTCATTCATCCTTATTAATGTGTTTTACATCATTCATTCTAATTAATGTGTTTTAGTCATTCATCCTTATTAATGTGTTTTACATCATTCATCCTTATTAATGTGTTTTAGTCATTCATCCTTATTAATGTGTTTTAGTCATTCATCCTAATTCATGTGTTTTACATCATTCATCCTAATTCATGTGTTTTAGTCATTCATCCTTATTAATGTGTTTTAGTCATTCATCCTTATTAATGTGTTTTACATCATTCATCCTTATTCATGTGTTTTAGTCATTCATCCTTATTCATGTGTTTTAGTCATTCATCCTTATTAATGTGTTTTTACATCATTCATCCTTATTAATGTGTTTTACATCATTCATCCTTATTAATGTGTTTTAGTCATTCATCCTTATTAATGTGTTTTACATCATTCATCCTCATTAATTTGTTTTAGTCATTCATCCTTATTAATGTGTTTTAGTCATTCATCCTTATTAATGTGTTTTACATCATTCATCCTTATTAATGTGTTTTAGTCATTCATCCTTATTAATGTGTTTTAGTAATTCATCCTTATTAATGTGTTTTATATCATTCATCCTTATTAATGTGTTTTAGTCATTCATCCTTATTAATGTGTTTTAGTCATTCATCCTTATTAATGTGTTTTACATCATTCATCCTTATTCATGTGTTTTAGTCATTCATCCTTATTCATGTGTTTTAGTCATTCATCCTTATTCATGTGTTTTAGTCATTCATCCTTATTCATGTGTTTTAGCCATTCATCCTTATTAATGTGTTTTAGTCATTCATCCTTATTAATGTGTTTTAGTCATTCATCCTTATTCATGTGTTTTAGTCATTCATCCTTATTAATGTGTTTTAGTCATTCATCCTTATTAATGTGTGTTTTAGTCATTCATCCTTATTAATGTGTTTTAGTCATTCATCCTTATTAATGTGTTTTAGTCATTCATCCTTATTAATGTGTCTTACATCATTCATCCTTATTAATGTGTTTTAGTCATTCATCCTTATTAATGTGTTTTAGTCATTCATCCTTATTAATGTGTTTTATATAATTCATCCTTATTAATGTATTTTAGTCATTCTCCTTATTAATGTGTTTTAGTCATTCATCCTTATTAATGTGTTTTAGTCATTCATCCTTATTAATGTGTTTTACATCATTCATCCTAATTAATGTGTTTTAGTCATTCATCCTTATTAATATGTTTTACCTCATTCATCCTAATTAATGTGTTTTAGTCATTCATCCTAATTAATGTGTTTTAGTCATTCATCCTTATTAATGTGTTTTAGTCATTCATCCTTATTAATGTGTTTTACATCATTCATCCTCATTAATGTGTTTTAGTCATTCATCCTTATTAATGTGTTTTAGTCATTCATCCTTATGAATGTGTTTTACATCATTCCTTATTAATGTGTTTTAGTCATTCATCCTTATTAATGTGTTTTACATCATTCATTCTAATTAATGTGTTTTAGTCATTCATCCTTATTAATGTGTTTTACATCATTCATCCTTATTAATGTGTTTTAGTCATTCATCCTTATTAATGTGTTTTAGTCATTCATCCTAATTCATGTGTTTTACATCATTCATCCTTATTCATGTGTTTTAGTCATTCATCCTTATTCATGTGTTTTAGTCATTCATCCTTATTAATGTGTTTTAGTCATTCATCCTTATTCATGTGTTTTAGTCATTCATCCTTATTAATGTGTTTTAGTCATTCATCCTAATTAATGTGTGTTAGTCATTCATCCTTATTAATGTGTTTTAGTCATTCATCCTTATTAATGTGTTTTATATAATTCATCCTATTGAATGTGTTTTAGTCATTCATCCTTATTAATGTGTTTTAGTCATTCATCGTTATTAATGTGTTTTAGTCATTCATCCTTATTAATGTGTCTTACATCATTCATCCTTATTAATGTGTTTTAGTCATTCATCCTAATTAATGTGTTTTACATCATTCATCCTAATGAATGTGTTTTAGTCATTCATCCTTATTAATATGTTTTACATCATTCATCCTAATTAATGTGTTTTAGTCATTCATCCTAATTAATGTGTTTTAGTCATTCATCCTTATTAATGTGTTTTAGTCATTCATCCTTATTAATGTGTTTTACATCATTCATCCTTATTAATGTGTTTTAGTCATTCATCCTTATTCATGTGTTTTAGTCATTCATCCTTATTAATGTGTTTTAGTCATTCATCCTTATTCATGTGTTTTAGTCATTCATCCTTATTCATGTGTTTTAGTCATTCATCCTTATTAATGTGTTTTAGTCATTCATCCTTATTCATGTGTTTTAGTCATTCATCCTTATTAATGTGTTTTAGTCATTCATCCTTATTAATGTGTTTTAGTCATTCATCCTTATTAATGTGTTTTATATAATTCATCCTTATTAATGTGTTTTAGTCATTCATCCTTATTAATGTGTTTTACATCATTCATCCTTATTAATGTGTTTTATATAACTCATCCCTATGAATGTGTTTTAGTCATTCATCCTTATTAATGTGTTTTAGTCATTCATCCTTATTAATGTGTTTTACATCATTCATTCTAATTAATGTGTTTTAGTCATTCATCCTTATTAATGTGTTTTACATCATTCATCCTTATTAATGTGTTTTAGTCATTCATCCTTATTAATGTGTTTTAGTCATTCATCCTAATTCATGTGTTTTACATCATTCATCCTTATTCATGTGTTTTAGTCATTCATCCTTATTAATGTGTTTTAGTCATTCATCCTTATTAATGTGTTTTACATTATTCATCCTTATTCATGTGTTTTAGTCATTCATCCTTATTCATGTGTTTTAGTCATTCATCCTTATTAATGTGTTTTAGTCATTCATCCTTATTCATGTGTTTTAGTCATTCATCCTTATTAATGTGTTTTTCATTCATCCTAATTAATGTGTTTTTACATCATTCATCCTTATTAATGTGTTTTACATCATTCATCCTTATTAATGTGTTTTAGTCATTCATCCTTATTAATGTGTTTTAGTCATTCATCCTTATTAATGTGTTTTAGTCATTCATCCTTATTAATGTGTTTTAGTCATTCATCCTTATTAATGTGTCTTACATCATTCATCCTTATTAATGTGTTTTAGTCATTCATCCTTATTAATGTGTTTTAGTCATTCATCCTTATTAATGTGTTTTATATAATTCATCCTTATTAATGTGTTTTAGTCATTCATCCTTAATGTGTTTTAGTCATTCATCCTTATTCATGTGTTTTAGTCATTCATCCTTATTAATGTGTTTTAGTCATTCATCCTTATTCATGTGTTTTAGTCATTCATCCTTATTAATGTGTTTTAGTCATTCATCCTTATTAATGTGTTTTAGTCATTCATCCTTATTAATGTGTTTTTATCATTCATCCCTTATGAATGTGTTTTAGTCATTCATCCTTATTAATGTGTTTTAGTCATTCATCCTTATTAATGTGTTTTTCATTAGTCATTCATCCTTATTAATGTGTTTTAGTCATTCATCCTAATTAATGTGTTTTACATCATTCATCCTTAATGTGTTTTAGTCATTCATCCTTATTAATATGTTTTATCATTCATCCTAATTAATGTGTTTTAGTCATTCATCCTAATTAATGTGTTTTAGTCATTCATCCTAATTAATGTGTTTTAGTCATTCATCCTTATTAATGTGTTTTACATCATTCATCCTTATTAATGTGTTTTAGTCATTCATCCTTATTAATGTGTTTAAGTCATTCATCCTTATTCATGTGTTTTAGTCATTCATCCTTATTAATGTGTTTTAGTCATTCATCCTTATTAATGTGTTTTAGTCATTCATCCTTATTAATGTGTTTTAGTCATTCATCCTTATTAATGTGTTTTAGTCATTCATCCTTATTAATGTGTTTTAGTCATTCATCCTTATTAATGTGTTTTAGTCATTCATCCTTATTAATGTGTTTTATATAATTCATCCTTATTAATGTGTTTTAGTCATTCATCCTTATTAATGTGTTTTACATCATTCATCCTTATTAATGTGTTTTATATTCATCCTTAATGTGTTTTAGTCATTCATCCTTATTAATGTGTTTTAGTCATTCATCCTTATTAATGTGTTTTTATTCATCATGTGTTTTTCATTCCTTATTAATGTGTTTTAGTCATTCATCCTTATTAATGTGTTTTTCATTCATCCTTATTAATGTGTTTTAGTCATTCATCCTTATTAATGTGTTTTAGTCATTCATCCTTATTAATGTGTTTTAGTCATTCATCTAATTAATGTGTTTTAGTCATTCATCCTTATTAATGTGTTTTAGTCATTCATCCTTATTAATGTGTTTTACATCATTCATCCTTATTCATGTGTTTTAGTCATTCATCCTTATTCATGTGTTTTAGTCATTCATCCTTATTCATGTGTTTTAGTCATTCATCCTTATTCATGTGTTTTAGTCATTCATCCTTATTAATATGTTTTACATCATTCATCCTAATTAATGTGTTTTAGTCATTCATCCTAATTAATGTGTTTTAGTCATTCATCCTTATTAATGTGTTTTAGTCATTCATCCTTATTCATGTGTTTTACATCATTCATCCTTATTAATGTGTTTTAGTCATTCATCCTTATTCATGTGTTTTAGTCATTCATCCTTATTAATGTGTTTTAGTCATTCATCCTTATTCATGTGTTTTAGTCATTCATCCTTATTCATGTGTTTTAGTCATTCATCCTTATTAATGTTTTAGTCATTCATTTATTCATGTGTTTTAGTCATTCATCCTTATTAATGTGTTTTAGTCATTCATCCTTATTAATGTGTTTTAGTTCCTTATTAATGTGTTTTATATAATTCATCCTTATTAATGTGTTTTAGTCATTCATCCTTATTAATGTGTTTTACATCATTCATCCTTATTAATGTGTTTTATATAACTCATCCCTATGAATGTGTTTTAGTCATTCATCCTTATTAATGTGTTTTAGTCATTCATCCTTATTAATGTGTTTTCATCATTCATTCTATTAATGTGTTTTACGTCATTCATCCTTATTAATGTGTTTTAGTCATTCATCCTTATTAATGTGTTTTAGTCATTCATCCTTATTAATGTGTTTTAGTCATTCATCCTAATTCATGTGTTTTACATCATTCATCCTAATTCATGTGTTTTAGTCATTCATCCTTATTAATGTGTTTTAGTCATTCATCCTTATTAATGTGTTTTACATCATTCATCCTTATTCATGTGTTTTAGTCATTCATCCTTATTCATGTGTTTTAGTCATTCATCCTTATTAATGTGTTTTAGTCATTCATCCTTATTCATGTGTTTTAGTCATTCATCCTTATTAATGTGTTTTAGTCATTCATCCTTATTAATGTGTTTTAGTCATTCATCCTAATTAATGTGTGTTAGTCATTCATCCTTATTAATGTGTTTTAGTCATCCTAATTAATGGGTTTTTACATCATTCATCCTTATTAATGTGTTTTACATCATTCATCCTTATTAATGTGTTTTAGTCATTCATCCTTATTAATGTGTTTTACATCATTCATCCTTATTAATGTGTTTTTCATTCATCCTTATTAATGTGTTTTAGTCATTCATCCTTATTAATGTGTTTTACATCATTCATCCTTATTAATGTGTTTTAGTCATTCATCCTTATTAATGTGTTTTAGTCATTCATCCTTATTAATGTGTTTTATATCATTCATCCTTATTAATGTGTTTTAGTCATTCATCCTTATTAATGTGTTTTAGTCATTCATCCTTATTAATGTGTTTTACATCATTCATCCTTATTCATGTGTTTTAGTCATTCATCCTTATTAATGTTTTAGTCATTCATCCTTATTCATGTGTTTTAGTCATTCATCCTTATTAATGTGTTTTAGTCATTCATCCTTATTAATGTGTTTTAGTCATTCATCCTTATTAATGTGTTTTAGTCATTCATCCTTATTCATGTGTTTTAGTCATTCATCCTTATTAATGTGTTTTAGTCATTCATCCTTATTAATGTGTTTTATATCATTCATCCTTATTAATGTGTTTTAGTCATTCATCCTTATTATTAATGTGTTTTAGTCATTCATCCTTATTAATGTGTTTTAGTCATTCATCCTTATTAATGTGTTTTTCATCTAATGAATGTGTTTTATCCATTATTAATGTGTTTTAGTCATTCATCCTTATTAATGTGTTTTAGTCATTCATCCTTATTAGTGTGTTTTACATCATTCATCCTTATTAATGTGTTTTATATAATTCATCCCTATGAATGTGTTTTAGTCATTCATCCTTATTAATATGTTTTACATCATTCATCCTAATTAATGTGTTTTAGTCATTCATCCTAATTAATGTGTTTTAGTCATTCATCCTTATTAATGTGTTTTAGTCATTCATCCTTATTAATGTGTTTTAGTCATTCATCCTTATTAATGTGTTTTAGTCATTCATCCTTATTAATGTGTTTTAGTCATTCATCCTTATTCATGTGTTTTAGTCATTCATCCTTATTCATGTGTTTTAGTCATTCATCCTTATTAATGTGTTTTAGTCATTCATCCTTATTAATGTGTTTTAGTCATTCATCCTTATTCATGTGTTTTAGTCATTCATCCTTATTAATGTGTTTTAGTCATTCATCCTTATTAATGTGTTTTAGTCATTCATCCTTATTAATGTGTTTTAGTCATTCATCCTAATGAATGTGTTTTAGTCATTCATCCTTATTAATATGTTTTATATAACTCATCCCTATGAATGTGTTTTACGTCATTCATCCTTATTAATGTGTTTTAGTCATTCATCCTTATTAATGTGTTTTACATCATTCATTCTAATTAATGTGTTTTAGTCATTCATCCTTATTAATGTGTTTTACATCATTCATCCTTATTAATGTGTTTTAGTCATTCATCCTTATTAATGTGTTTTAGTCATTCATCCTAATTCATGTGTTTTACATCATTCATCCTAATGAATGTGTTTTAGTCATTCATCCTTATTAATGTGTTTTAGTCATTCATCCTTATTAATGTGTTTTACATCATTCATCCTTATTCATGTGTTTTAGTCATTCATCCTTATTCATGTGTTTTAGTCATTCATCCTTATTAATGTGTTTTAGTCATTCATCCTTATTCATGTGTTTTAGTCATTCATCCTTATTAATGTGTTTTAGTCATTCATCCTTATTAATGTGTTTTAGTCATTCATCCTAATTAATGTGTGTTAGTCATTCATCCTTATTAATGTGTTTTAGTCATTCATCCTAATTAATGAGTTTTTACATCATTCATCCTTATTAATGTGTTTTACATCATTCATCCTTATTAATGTGTTTTAGTCATTCATCCTTATTAATGTGTTTTACATCATTCATCCTCATTAATGTGTTTTAGTCATTCATCCTTATTAATGTGTTTTAGTCATTCATCCTTATTAATGTGTTTTACATCATTCATCCTTATTAATGTGTTTTAGTCATTCATCCTTATTAATGTGTTTTAGTAATTCATCCTTATTAATGTGTTTTACATCATTCATCCTTATTAATGTGTTTTAGTCATTCATCCTTATTAATGTGTTTTAGTCATTCATCCTAATTAATGTGTTTTACATCATTCATCCTAATTAATGTGTTTTAGTCATTCATCCTTATTAATATGTGTTACCTCATTCATCCTAATTAATGTGTTTTAGTCATTCATCCTAATTAATGTGTGTTCGTCATTCATCCTTATTAATGTGTTTTAGTCATTCATCCTTATTAATGTGTTTTACATCATTCATCCTCATTAATGTGTTTTAGTCATTCATCCTTATTAATGTGTTTTAGTCATTCATCCTTATGAATGTGTTTTACATCATTCATCCTTATTAATGTGTTTTAGTCATTCATCCTTATTAATGTGTTTTAGTCATTCATCCTTATTAATGTGTTTTACATCATTCATCCTTATTCATGTGTTTTAGTCATTCATCCTTATTCATGTGTTTTAGTCATTCATCCTTATTAATGTGTTTTAGTCATTCATCCTTATTCACGTGTTTTAGTCTTTCATCCTTATTAATGTGTTTTAGTCATTCATCCTTATTAATGTGTTTTAGTCATTCATCCTAATTAATGTGTGTTAGTCATTCATCCTTATTAATGTGTTTTAGTCATTCATCCTAATTAATGGGTTTTTACATTTCATCCTTATTAATGTGTTTTACATCATTCATCCTTATTAATGTGTTTTAGTCATTCATCCTTATTAATGTGTTTTACATCATTCATCCTCATTAATGTGTTTTAGTCATTCATCCTTATTAATGTGTTTTAGTCATTCATCCTTATTAATGTGTTTTACATCATTCATCCTTATTAATGTGTTTTAGTCATTCATCCTTATTAATGTGTTTTAGTAATTCATCCTTATTAATGTGTTTTATATAATTCATCCTTATTAATGTGTTTTAGTCATTCATCCTTATTAATGTGTTTTAGTCATTCATCCTTATTAATGTGTTTTACATCATTCATCCTTATTCATGTGTTTTAGTCATTCATCCTTATTCATGTGTTTTAGTCATTCATCCTTATTAATGTGTTTTAGTCATTCATCCTTATTAATGTGTTTTAGTCATTCATCCTAATTCATGTGTTTTACGTCATTCATCCTAATTCATGTGTTTTAGTCATTCATCCTTATTAATGTGTTTTAGTCATTCATCCTTATTAATGTGTTTTAGTCATTCATCCTTATTAATGTGTTTTACATCATTCATCCTTATTAATGTGTTTTATATCATTCATCCTTATGAATGTGTTTTAGTCATTCATCCTTATTAATATGTTTTACATCATTCATCCTAATTAATGTGTTTTAGTATTAATGTGTTTTAGTCATTCATCCTTATTAATGTGTTTTAGTCATTCATCCTTATTAATGTGTTTTAGTCATTCATCCTTATTAATGTGTTTTAGTCATTCATCCTTATTAATGTGTTTTAGTCATTCATCCTTATGTGTTTTAATGTGTTTTGTCATTCATCCTTATTAATGTGTTTTAGTCATTCATCCTTATTAATGTGTTTTATATCATTCATCCTTATTAATGTGTTTTAGTCATTCATCCTTATTAATGTGTTTTACATCATTCATCCTTATTAATGTGTTTTAGTCATTCATCCTTATTAATGTGTTTTAGTCATTCATCCTTATTAATGTGTTTTAGTCATTCATCCTTATTAATGTGTTTTAGTCATTCATCCTTATTCATGTGTTTTAGTCATTCATCCTTATTAATGTGTTTTAGTCATTCATCCTTATTAATGTGTTTTAGTCATTCATCCTTATTAATGTGTTTTTAGTCATTCATCCTTATTAATGTGTTTTAGTCATTCATTTATTCATGTGTTTTAGTCATTCATCCTTATTAATGTGTTTTAGTCATTCATCCTTATTAATGTGTTTTAATCATTCATCCTTATTAATGTGTTTTAGTCATTCATCCTTATTAATGTGTTTTAGTCATTCATCCTTATTAATGTGTTTTATATAATTCATCCCTATGAATGTGTTTTAGTCATTCATCGTTATTAATGTGTTTTAGTCATTCATCCTTATTTCATTCATCCTTATTAATGTGTTTTAGTCATTCATCCTAATTAATGTGTTTTACATCATTCATCCTAATTAATGTGTTTTAGTCATTCATCCTTATTAATGTGTTTTACATCATTCATCCTAATTAATGTGTTTTAGTCATTCATCCTGTTTTAGTCATTCATCCTTATTAATGTGTTTTAGTCATTCATCCTTATTAATGTGTTTTACATCATTCATCCTTATTAATGTGTTTTATATAATTCATCCCTATGAATGTGTTTTAGTCATTCATCCTTATTAATATGTTTTACATCATTCATCCTTATTAATGTTTTGTTTTAATGTGTTTTAGTCATTCATCCTTATTAATGTGTTTTAGTCATTCATCCTTATTAATGTGTTTTAGTCATTCATCCTTATTAATGTGTTTTAGTCATTTTTATTCATGTGTTTTAGTCATTCATCCTTATTCATGTGTTTTAGTCATTCATCCTTATTCATGTGTTTTAGTCATTCATCCTTATTAATGTGTTTTAGTCATTCATCCTTATTCATGTGTTTTAGTCATTCATCCTTATTAATGTGTTTTAGTCATTCATCCTTATTAATGTGTTTTTCATTCATCCTTATTAATTCATCCTTATTAATGTGTTTTAGTCATTCATCCTTATTAATGTGTTTTACATCATTCATCCTTATTAATGTGTTTTATATAACTCATCCCTATGAATGTGTTTTAGTCATTCATCCTTATTAATGTGTTTTAGTCATTCATCCTTATTAATGTGTTTTACATCATTCATTCTAATTAATGTGTTTTAGTCATTCATCCTTATTAATGTGTTTTACATCATTCATCCTTATTAATGTGTTTTAGTCATTCATCCTTATTAATGTGTTTTAGTCATTCATCCTAATTCATGTGTTTTACATCATTCATCCTAATGAATGTGTTTTAGTCATTCATCCTTATTAATGTGTTTTAGTCATTCATCCTTATTAATGTGTTTTACATCATTCATCCTTATTCATGTGTTTTAGTCATTCATCCTTATTCATGTGTTTTAGTCATTCATCCTTATTAATGTGTTTTAGTCATTCATCCTTATTCATGTGTTTTAGTCATTCATCCTTATTAATGTGTTTTAGTCATTCATCCTTATTAATGTGTTTTAGTCATTCATCCTAATTAATGTGTTTTAGTCATTCATCCTTATTAATGTGTTTTAGTCATTCATCCTTATTAATGTGTTTTACATCATTCATCCTTATTAATGTGTTTTACATCATTCATCCTTATTAATGTGTTTTAGTCATTCATCCTTATTAATGTGTTTTATCATTCATTCATCATTCCTTATTAATGTGTTTTAGTCATTCATCCTTATTAATGTGTTTTAGTCATTCATCCTTATTAATGTGTTTTAGTCATTCATCCTTATTAATGTGTTTTAGTCATTCATCCTTATTAATGTGTTTTACATCATTCATCCTTATTAATGTGTTTTAGTCATTCATCCTTATTAATGTGTTTTAGTCATTCATCCTAATTAATGTGTTTTACATCATTCATCCTAATTAATGTGTTTTAGTCATTCATCCTTATTAATATGTGTTACCTCATTCATCCTAATTAATGTGTTTTAGTCATTCATCCTAATTAATGTGTGTTCGTCATTCATCCTTATTAATGTGTTTTAGTCATTCATCCTTATTAATGTGTTTTACATCATTCATCCTCATTAATGTGTTTTAGTCATTCATCCTTATTAATGTGTTTTAGTCATTCATCCTTATGAATGTGTTTTACATCATTCATCCTTATTAATGTGTTTTAGTCATTCATCCTTATTAATGTGTTTTAGTCATTCATCCTTATTAATGTGTTTTACATCATTCATCCTTATTCATGTGTTTTAGTCATTCATCCTTATTCATGTGTTTTAGTCATTCATCCTTATTAATGTGTTTTAGTCATTCATCCTTATTCACGTGTTTTAGTCTTTCATCCTTATTAATGTGTTTTAGTCATTCATCCTTATTAATGTGTTTTAGTCATTCATTTTATGTGTGTTAGTCATTCATCCTTATTAATGTGTTTTAGTCATTCATCCTAATTAATGGGTTTTTACATCATTCATCCTTATTAATGTGTTTTACATCATTCATCCTTATTAATATGTTTTAGTCATTCATCCTTATTAATGTGTTTTACATCATTCATCCTCATTAATGTGTTTTAGTCATTCATCCTTATTAATGTGTTTTAGTCATTCATCCTTATTAATGTGTTTTACATCATTCATCCTTATTAATGTGTTTTAGTCATTCATCCTTATTAATGTGTTTTAGTAATTCATCCTTATTAATGTGTTTTATATAATTCATCCTTATTAATGTGTTTTAGTCATTCATCCTTATTAATGTGTTTTAGTCATTCATCCTTATTAATGTGTTTTACATCATTCATCCTTATTCATGTGTTTTAGTCATTCATCCTTATTCATGTGTTTTAGTCATTCATCCTTATTCATGTGTTTTGTCATTCATCCTTATTAATGTGTTTTAGTCATTCATCCTTATTAATGTGTTTTAGTCATTCATCCTTATTAATGTGTTTTAGTCATTCATCCTTATTAATGTGTTTTAGTCATTCATCCTTATTAATGTGTTTTACATCATTCATCCTTATTAATGTGTTTTTATCATTCATCCTTATTAATGTGTTTTAGTCATTCATCCTTATTAATGTGTTTTAGTCATTCATCCTTATTAATGTTTTGTCATTCATTTATTAATGTGTTTTAGTCATTCATCCTTATTAATGTGTTTTAGTCATTCATCCTTATTAATGTGTTTTAGTCATTCATCCTTATTCATGTGTTTTAGTCATTCATCCTTATTCATGTGTTTTAGCATCATTCATCCTTATTCATGTGTTTTAGTCATTCATCCTTATTAATGTGTTTTAGTCATTCATCCTTATTAATGTGTTTTATATCATTCATCCTTATTAATGTGTTTTAGTCATTCATCCTTATTAATGTGTTTTAGTCATTCATCCTTATTAATGTGTTTTAGTCATTCATCCTTATTAATGTGTTTTAGTCATTCATCCTTATTAATGTGTTTTGTCATTCATCCTTATTTTGTTTTAGTCATTCATCCTTATTAATGTGTTTTAGTCATTCATCATTCATCCTTATTAATGTGTTTTACATCATTCATCCTTATTAATGTGTTTTAGTCATTCATCCTTATTAATGTGTTTTAGTCATTCATCCTAATTAATGTGTTTTAGTCATTCATCCTTATTAATGTGTTTTCATTCATCCTTATTAATGTGTTTTTCATTCATCCTTATTAATGTGTTTTAGTCATTCATCCTTATTAATGTGTTTTAGTCATTCATCCTTATTAATGTGTTTTAGTCATTCATCCTTATTAATGTGTTTTAGTCATTCATCCTTATTAATGTGTTTTAGTCATTCATCCTTATTAATGTGTTTTAGTCATTCATCCATTCATCCTTATTAATGTGTTTTAGTCATTCATCCTTATTAATGTGTTTTACATCATTCATCCTTATTATCCCTATGAATGTGTTTTTATTCATCATTCATCCATTCATTATTCATGTGTTTTAGTCATTCATCCTTATTAATGTGTTTTAGTCATTCATCCTTATTAATGTGTTTTAGTCATTCATCCTTATTCATGTGTTTTAGTCATTCATCCTTATTAATGTGTTTTAGTCATTCATCCTTATTAATGTGTTTTAGTCATTCATCCTTATTAATGTGTTTTACATCATTCATCCTTATTAATGTGTTTTATATAATTCATGAATGTGTTTTTTTCATCCTTATTAATATGTTTTCATCATTCATCCTAATTAATGTGTTTTAGTCATTCATCCTAATTAATGTGTTTTAGTCATTAATAATGTGTTTTAGTCATTCATCCTTATTAATGTGTTTTTCATTCATCCTTATTAATGTGTTTTAGTCATTCATCCTTATTCATGTGTTTTAGTCATTCATCCTTATTAATGTGTTTTAGTCATTCATCCTTATTCATGTGTTTTAGTCATTCATCCTTATTAATGTGTTTTAGTCATTCATCCTTATTAATGTGTTTTATATAATTCATCCTTATTAATGTGTTTTAGTCATTCATCCTTATTAATGTGTTTTACATCATTCATCCTTATTAATGTGTTTTATATAACTCATCCCTATGAATGTGTTTAGTCATTCATCCTTATTAATGTGTTTTAGTCATTCATCCTTATTAATGTGTTTTACATCATTCATTCTAATTAATGTGTTTTAGTCATTCATCCTTATTAATGTGTTTTACATCATTCATCCTTATTAATGTGTTTTAGTCATTCATCCTTATTAATGTGTTTTAGTCATTCATCCTAATTCATGTGTTTTACATCATTCATCCTAATTAATGTGTTTTATTCATTATTAATGTGTTTTAGTCATTCATCCTTATTAATGTGTTTTACATCATTCATCCTTATTCATGTGTTTTAGTCATTCATCCTTATTCATGTGTTTTAGTCATTCATCCTTATTAATGTGTTTTAGTCATTCATCCTTATTCATGTGTTTTAGTCATTCATCCTTATTAATGTGTTTTAGTCATTCATCCTTATTAATGTGTTTTAGTCATTCATCCTAATTAATGTGTGTTAGTCATTCATCCTTATTAATGTGTTTTAGTCATTCATCCTAATTAATGGGTTTTTACATCATTCATCCTTATTAATGTGTTTTACATCATTCATCCTTATTAATGTGTTTTAGTCATTCATCCTTATTAATGTGTTTTAGTCATTCATCCTTATTAATGTGTTTTAGTCATTCATCCTTATTCATGTGTTTTAGTCATTCATCCTTATTAATGTGTTTTAGTCATTCATCCTTATTAATGTGTTTTAGTCATTCATCCTTATTAATGTGTTTTAGTAATTCATCCTTATTAATGTGTTTTATATAATTCATCCTTATTAATGTGTTTTAGTCATTCATCCTTATTAATGTGTTTTAGTCATTCATCCTAATTAATGTGTTTTTATCATTCATCCTAATTAATGTGTTTTAGTCATTCATCCTTATTAATATGTTTTACCTCATTCATCCTTATTAATGTGTTTTAGTCATTCATCCTAATTAATGTGTTTTAGTCATTCATCCTTATTAATGTTTTAGTCATTCATCCTTATTAATGTGTTTTACATCATTCATCCTTATTAATGTGTTTTAGTCATTAATGTGTTTTACATCATTCATCCTTATTAATGTGTTTTAGTCATTCATCCTTATTAATGTGTTTTAGTCATTCATCCTTATGAATGTGTTTTACATCATTCATCCTTATTAATGTGTTTTAGTCATTCATCCTTATTAATGTGTTTTAGTCATTCATCCTTATTAATGTGTTTTACATCATTCATCCTTATTCATGTGTTTTAGTCATTCATCCTTATTCATGTGTTTTAGTCATTCATCCTTATTCATGTGTTTTAGTCATTCATCCTTATTCATGTGTTTTAGTCATTCATCCTTATTAATGTGTTTTAGTCATTCATCCTTATTAATGTGTTTTAGTCATTCATCCTAATTAATGTGTGTTAGTCATTCATCCTTATTAATGTGTTTTAGTCATTCATCCTAATTAATGGGTTTTACATCATTCATCCTTATTAATGTGTTTTACATCATTCATCCTTATTAATGTGTTTTAGTCATTCATCCTTATTAATGTGTTTTACGTCATTCATCCTTATTAATGTGTTTTAGTCATTCATCCTTATTAATGTGTTTTAGTCATTCATCCTTATTAATGTGTTTTACATCATTCATCCTTATTAATGTGTTTTAGTCATTCATCCTTATTAATGTGTTTTAGTAATTCATCCTTATTAATGTGTTTTATATAATTCATCCTTATTAATGTGTTTTAGTCATTCATCCTTATTAATGTGTTTTAGTCATTCATCCTTATTAATGTGTTTTACATCATTCATCCTTATTCATGTGTTTTAGTCATTCATCCTTATTAATGTGTTTTAGTCATTCATCCTTATTAATGTGTTTTAGTCATTCATCCTTATTAATGTGTTTTAGTCATTCATCCTTATTAATGTGTTTTAGTCATTCATCCTTATTAATGTGTTTTAGTCATTCATCCTTATTAATGTGTTTTAGTCATTCATCCTTATTAATGTGTTTTAGTCATTCATCCTTATTAATGTGTTTTACATCATTCATCCTTATTAATGTGTTTTAGTCATTCATCCTTATTAATGTGTTTTAGTAATTCATCCTTATTAATGTGTTTTATATAATTCATCCTTATTAATGTGTTTTAGTCATTCATCCTTATTAATGTGTTTTAGTCATTCATCCTAATTAATGTGTTTTACATCATTCATCCTAATTAATGTGTTTTAGTCATTCATCCTTATTAATATGTTTTACCTCATTCATCCTAATTAATGTGTTTTAGTCATTCATCCTAATTAATGTGTGTTCGTCATTCATCCTTATTAATGTGTTTTAGTCATTCATCCTTATTAATGTGTTTTACATCATTCATCCTCATTAATGTGTTTTAGTCATTCATCCTTATTAATGTGTTTTAGTCATTCATCCTTATGAATGTGTTTTACATCATTCATCCTTATTAATGTGTTTTAGTCATTCATCCTTATTAATGTGTTTTAGTCATTCATCCTTATTAATGTGTTTTACATCATTCATCCTTATTCATGTGTTTTAGTCATTCATCCTTATTCATGTGTTTTAGTCATTCATCCTTATTAATGTGTTTTAGTCATTCATCCTTATTCATGTGTTTTAGTCTTTCATCCTTATTAATGTGTTTTAGTCATTCATCCTTATTAATGTCATTTTTAGTTTTACATCATTCATCCTTATTAATGTGTTTTACATCATTCATCCTTATTAATGTGTTTTAGTCATTCATCCTTATTAATGTGTTTTACATCATTCATCCTTATTAATGTGTTTTAGTCATTCATCCTTATTAATGTGTTTTAGTCATTCATCCTTATTAATGTGTTTTACATCATTCATCCTTATTAATGTGTTTTAGTCATTCATCCTTATTAATGTGTTTTAGTAATTCATCCTTATTAATGTTTTATATCATTCATCCTTATTAATGTGTTTTAGTCATTCATCCTTATTAATGTGTTTTAGTCATTCATCCTTATTAATGTGTTTTACATCATTCATCCTTATTCATGTGTTTTAGTCATTCATCCATTATTATTCATGTGTTTTGTCATTCATCCTTATTATGTGTAGTCATTCATCCTTATTAATGTGTCATTCATCCTTATTTAGTCATTCATCCTTATTAATGTGTTTTAGTCATTCATCCTTATTAATGTGTTTTAGTCATTCATCCTTATTAATGTGTTTTAGTCATTCATCCTTATTAATGTGTTTTATATCATTCATCCTATTAATGTGTTTTAGTCATGTGTTTTAGTCATTCATCCTTATTAATGTGTTTTAGTCATTCATCCTTATTAATGTGTTTTAGTCATTCATCCTTATTAATGTGTTTTAGTCATTCATCCTTATTAATGTGTTTTTCATTCATCTTATTAATGTGTTTTTCATTCATCCTTATTAATGTGTTTTAGTCATTCATCCTTATTAATGTGTTTTAGTCATTCATCCTTATTAATGTGTTTTAGTCATTCATCCTTATTAATGTGTTTTAGTCATTCATCCTTATTAATGTGTTTTAGTCATTCATCCTTATTAATGTGTTTTAGTCATTCATCCTTATTAATGTGTTTTACATCATTCATCCTTATTAATGTGTTTTATATCATTCATCCTATTGAATGTGTTTTAGTCATTCATCCTTATTAATGTGTTTTAGTCATTCATCCTTATTAATGTGTTTTATTCATCCTTATTAATGTGTTTTAGTCATTCATCATTCATGTGTTTTAGTCATTCATCCTTATTAATGTGTTTTAGTCATTCATCCTTATTAATGTGTTTTAGTCATTCATCCTTATTAATGTGTTTTACATCATTCATCCTTATTAATGTGTTTTATATATTCATAATGTGTTTTAGTCATTCATCCTTATTAATATGTTTTACATCATTCATCCTAATTAATGTGTTTTAGTTTTATTCATCATCCTTATTAATGTGTTTTAGTCATTCATCCTTATTAATGTGTTTTAGTCATTCATCCTTATTAATGTGTTTTAGTCATTCATCCTTATTCATGTGTTTTAGTCATTCATCCTTATTAATGTGTTTTAGTCATTCATCCTTATTAATGTGTTTTAGTCATTCATCCTTATTAATGTGTTTTAGTCATTCATCCTTATTAATGTGTTTTATATCATTCATCCTTATTAATGTGTTTTAGTCATTCATCCTTATTAATGTGTTTTACATCATTCATCCTTATTAATGTGTTTTATATAACTCATCCCTATGAATGTGTTTTAGTCATTCATCCTTATTAATGTGTGTTTTAGTCATTCATCCTTATTAATGTGTTTTACATCATTCATTCTAATTAATGTGTTTTAGTCATTCATCCTTATTAATGTGTTTTACATCATTCATCCTTATTAATGTGTTTTAGTCATTCATCCTTATTAATGTGTTTTAGTCATTCATCCTAATTCATGTGTTTTACATCATTCATCCTAATGAATGTGTTTTAGTCATTCATCCTTATTAATGTGTTTTAGTCATTCATCCTTATTAATGTGTTTTACATCATTCATCCTTATCATGTGTTTTAGTCATTCATCCTTATTCATGTGTTTTAGTCATTCATCCTTATTAATGTGTTTTAGTCATTCATTTATTCATGTGTTTTAGTCATTCATCCTTATTAATGTGTTTTAGTCATTCATCCTTATTAATGTGTTTTAGTCATTCATCCTAATTAATGTGTGTTAGTCATTCATCCTTATTAATGTGTTTTAGTCATTCATCCTAATTAATGGGTTTTTATCATTCATCCTTATTAATGTGTTTTACATCATTCATCCTTATTAATGTGTTTTAGTCATTCATCCTTATTAATGTGTTTTACATCATTCATCCTCATTAATGTGTTTTAGTCATTCATCCTTATTAATGTGTTTTAGTCATTCATCCTTATTAATGTGTTTTACATCATTCATCCTTATTAATGTGTTTTAGTCATTCATCCTTATTAATGTGTTTTAGTAATTCATCCTTATTAATGTGTTTTATATAATTCATCCTTATTAATGTGTTTTAGTCATTCATCCTTATTAATGTGTTTTAGTCATTCATCCTAATTAATGTGTTTTACATCATTCATCCTAATTAATGTGTTTTAGTCATTCATCCTTATTAATATGTGTTTTACCTCATTCATCCTAATTAATGTGTTTTAGTCATTCATCCTAATTAATTGTGTTCGTCATTCATCCTTATTAATGTGTTTTAGTCATTCATCCTTATTAATGTGTTTTACATCATTCATCCTCATTAATGTGTTTTAGTCATTCATCCTTATTAATGTGTTTTAGTCATTCATCCTTATGAATGTGTTTTACATCATTCATCCTTATTAATGTGTTTTAGTCATTCATCCTTATTAATGTGTTTTAGTCATTCATCCTTATTAATGTGTTTTACATCATTCATCCTTATTCATGTGTTTTAGTCATTCATCCTTATTCATGTGTTTTAGTCATTCATCCTTATTAATGTGTTTTAGTCATTCATCCTTATTCACGTGTTTTAGTCTTTCATCCTTATTAATGTGTTTTAGTCATTCATCCTTATTAATGTGTTTTAGTCATTCATCCTAATTAATGTGTGTTAGTCATTCATCCTTATTAATGTGTTTTAGTCATTCATCCTAATTAATGGGTTTTTACATCATTCATCCTTATTAATGTGTTTTACATCATTCATCCTTATTAATGTGTTTTAGTCATTCATCCTTATTAATGTGTTTTACATCATTCATCCTCATTAATGTGTTTTAGTCATTCATCCTTATTAATGTGTTTTAGTCATTCATCCTTATTAATGTGTTTTACATCATTCATCCTTATTAATGTGTTTTAGTCATTCATCCTTATTAATGTGTTTTAGTAATTCATCCTTATTAATGTGTTTTATATAATTCATCCTTATTAATGTGTTTTAGTCATTCATCCTTATTAATGTGTTTTAGTCATTCATCCTTATTAATGTGTTTTACATCATTCATCCTTATTAATGTGTTTAGTCATTCATCCTTATTAATGTGTTTTAGTCATTCATCCTTATTAATGTGTTTTACATCATTCATCCTTATTAATGTGTTTTAGTCATTCATCCTTATTAATGTGTTTTAGTCATTCATCCTTATTCATGTGTTTTAGTCATTCATCCTTATTAATGTGTTTTAGTCATTCATCCTTATTAATGTGTTTTAGTCATTCATCCTTATTAGTGTGTTTTACATCATTCATCCTTATTAATGTGTTTTATATAATTCATCCCTATGAATGTGTTTTAGTCATTCATCCTTATTAATATGTTTTTCATTCATCCTAATTAATGTGTTTTTTAGTCATTCATCCTTATTAATGTGTTTTAGTCATTCATCCTTATTAATGTGTTTTAGTCATTCATCCTTATTAATGTGTTTTAGTCATTCATCCTTATTCATGTGTTTTAGTCATTCATCCTTATTCATGTGTTTTAGCCATTCATCCTTATTAATGTGTTTTAGTCATTCATCCTTATTAATGTGTTTTAGTCATTCATTCATCCTTATTAATGTGTTTTAGTCATTCATCCTTATTAATGTGTTTTACATCATTCATCCTTATTAATGTGTTTTAGTCATTCATCCTTATTAATGTGTTTTAGTCATTCATCCTTATTAATGTGTTTTACATCATTCATTATTAATGTGTTTTAGTCATTCATCCTTATTAATGTGTTTTACATCATTCATCCTTATTAATGTGTTTTAGTCATTCATCCTTATTAATGTGTTTTAGTCATTCATCCATGTGTTTTTATTAATGTGTTTTAGTCATTCATCCTTATTAATGTGTTTTAGTCATTCATCCTTATTAATGTGTTTTTATCATTCATCCTTATTAATGTGTTTTAGTCATTCATCCTTATTAATGTGTTTTAGTCATTCATCCTTATTATTAATGTGTTTTAGTCATTCATCCTTATTAATGTGTTTTAGTCATTCATCCTAATTAATGTGTGTTAGTCATTCATCCTTATTAATGTGTTTTAGTCATTCATCCTAATTAATGAGTTTTTACATCATTCATCCTTATTAATGTGTTTTACATCATTCATCCTTATTAATGTGTTTTAGTCATTCATCCTTATTAATGTGTTTTAGTCATTCATCCTTATTAATGTGTTTTAGTCATTCATCCTTATTAATGTGTTTTAGTCATTCATCCTTATTAATGTGTCTTACATCATTCATCCTTATTAATGTGTTTTAGTCATTCATCCTTATTAATGTGTTTTAGTCATTCATCCTTATTCATGTGTTTTAGTCATTCATCCTTATTAATGTGTTTTAGTCATTCATCCTTATTAATGTGTCTTACATCATTCATCCTTATTAATGTGTTTTAGTCATTCATCCTTATTAATGTGTTTGTTTTAGTCATTCATCCTTATTAATGTGTTTTAGTCATTCATCCTTATTAATGTGTTTTAGTCATTCATCCTTATTATCATTCATCCTTATTAATGTGTTTTAGTCATTCATCCTTATTCACGTGTTTTAGCCTTTCATCCTTATTAATGTGTTTTAGTCATTCATCCTTATTAATGTGTTTTAGTCATTCATCCTTATTAATGTGTTTTAGTCATTCATCCTTTAATGGGTTTTTACATCATTCATCCTTATTAATGTGTTTTACATCATTCATCCTTATTAATGTGTTTTAGTCATTCATCCTTATTAATGTGTTTTACATCATTCATCCTCATTAATGTGTTTTAGTCATTCATCCTTATTAATGTGTTTTAGTCATTCATCCTTATTAATGTGTTTTACATCATTCATCCTTATTAATGTGTTTTAGTCATTCATCCTTATTAATGTGTTTTAGTAATTCATCCTTATTAATGTGTTTTATATTCATCCTTATTAATGTGTTTTAGTCATTCATCCTTATTAATGTGTTTTAGTCATTCATCCTTATTAATGTGTTTTACATCATTCATCCTTATTCATGTGTTTTAGTCATTCATCCTTATTCATGTCTTTTAGTCATTCATCCTTATTCATGTGTTTTAGTCATTCATCCTTATTAATGTGTTTTAGTCATTCATCCTTATTAATGTGTTTTAGTCATTCATCCTTATTCATGTGTTTTAGTCATTCATCCTTATTAATGTGTTTTAGTCATTCATCCTTATTAATGTGTTTTAGTCATTCATCCTTATTAATGTGTTTTACATCATTCATCCTTATTAATGTGTTTTAGTCATTCATCCTTATTAATGTGTTTTAGTCATTCATCCTTATTAATGTGTTTTACATCATTCATCCTAATTAATGTGTTTTAGTCATTCATCCTTATTAATGTGTTTTAGTCATTCATCCTTATTAATGTGTTTTAGTCATTCATCCTTATTAATGTGTTTTAGTCATTCATCCTTATTAATGTGTTTTAGTCATTCATCCTTATTCATGTGTTTTAGTCATTCATCCTTATTCATGTGTTTTAGTCATTCATCCTTATTCATGTGTTTTAGTCATTCATCCTTATTAATGTGTTTTAGTCATTCATCCTTATTAATGTGTTTTATATCATTCATCCTTATTAATGTGTTTTAGTCATTCATCCTTATTAATGTGTTTTACATCATTCATCCTTATTAATGAATGTGTTTTAGTCATTCATCCTTATTAATGTGTTTTAGTCATTCATCCTTATTAATGTGTTTTACATCATTCATCCTTATTAATGTGTTTTAGTCATTCATCCTTATTAATGTGTTTTACATCATTCATCCTTATTAATGTTTTAGTCATTCATTAATGTGTTTTAGTCATTCATCCTTATTAATGTGTTTTAGTCATTCATCCTTATTAATGTGTTTTAGTCATTCATCCTTATTAATGTGTTTTACATCATTCATCCTTATTCATGTGTTTTAGTCATTCATCCTTATTCATGTTTTAGTCATTCATCCTTATTAATGTGTTTTAGTCATTCATCCTTATTCATGTTCATTTATTAATGTGTTTTAGTCATTCATCCTTATTAATGTGTTTTAGTCATTCATCCTAATTAATGTGTGTTTTTCATCCTTATTAATGTGTTTTAGTCATTCATCCTATTAATGTTTTTACATCATTCATCCTTATTAATGTGTTTTACATCATTCATCCTTATTAATGTGTTTTAGTCATTCATCCTTATTAATGTGTTTTACATCATTCATCCTATTAATGTGTTTTAGTCATTCATCCTTATTAATGTGTTTTAGTCATTCATCCTTATTAATGTGTTTTACATCATTCATCCTTATTAATGTGTTTTAGTCATTCATCCTTATTAATGTGTTTTAGTAATTCATCCTTATTAATGTGTTTTATATAATTCATCCTTATTAATGTGTTTTAGTCATTCATCCTTATTAATGTGTTTTAGTCATTCATCCTTATTAATGTGTTTTACATCATTCATCCTTATTAATGTGTTTTAGTCATTCATCCTTATTCATGTGTTTTAGTCATTCATCCTTATTCATGTGTTTTAGTCATTCATCCTTATTAATGTGTTTTAGTCATTCATCCTTATTAATGTGTTTTAGTCATTCATCCTTATTAATGTGTTTTAGTCATTCATCCTTATTAATGTGTTTTAGTTTCATCCTTATTAATGTGTTTTAGTCATTCATCCTTATTAATGTGTTTTAGTCATTCATCCTTATTAATGTGTTTTTAGTCATTCATCCTTATTAATGTGTTTTAGTTTTACATCATTCATCCTTATTAATGTGTTTTAGTCATTCATCCTAATTAATGTGTTTTAGTCATTCATCCTTATTAATGTGTTTTAGTCATTCATCCTTATTAATGTGTTTTAGTCATTCATCCTTATTAATGTGTTTTAGTCATTCATCCTTATTCATGTGTTTTAGTCATTCATCCTTATGTGTTTTAGTCATTCATCCTTATTCATGTGTTTTAGTCATTCATCCTTATTAATGTGTTTTAGTCATTCATCCTTATTAATGTGTTTTATATAATTCATCCTTATTAATGTGTTTTAGTCATTCATCCTTATTAATGTGTTTTACATCATTCATCCTTATTAATGTGTTTTATATAACTCATCCCTATGAATGTGTTTTAGTCATTCATCCTTATTAATGTGTTTTAGTCATTCATCCTTATTAATGTGTTTTCATCCATTCTAATTAATGTGTTTTAGTCATTCATCCTTATTAATGTGTTTTACATCATTCATCCTTATTAATGTGTTTTAGTCATTCATCCTTATTAATGTGTTTTAGTCATTCATCCTAATTCATGTGTTTTCATCATTCATCCTAATAATGTGTTTTAGTCATTCATCCTTATTAATGTGTTTTAGTCATTCATCCTTATTAATGTGTTTTACATTATTCATCCTTATTCATGTGTTTTAGTCATTCATCCTTATTCATGTGTTTTAGTCATTCATCCTTATTAATGTGTTTTAGTCATTCATCCTTATTCATGTGTTTTAGTCATTCATCCTTATTAATGTGTTTTAGTCATTCATCCTAATTCATGTGTTTTAGTCATTCATCCTTATTAATGTGTTTTAGTCATTCATCCTTATTAATGTGTTTTACATCATTCATCCTTATTCATGTGTTTTAGTCATTCATCCTTATTCATGTGTTTTAGTCATTCATCCTTATTAATGTGTTTTACATCATTCATCCTCATTAATGTGTTTTAGTCATTCATCCTTATTAATGTGTTTTAGTCATTCATCCTTATTAATGTGTTTTACATCATTCATCCTTATTAATGTGTTTTAGTCATTCATCCTTATTAATGTGTTTTAGTAATTCATCCTTATTAATGTGTTTTATATAATTCATCCTTATTAATGTGTTTTAGTCATTCATCCTTATTAATGTGTTTTAGTCATTCATCCTAATTAATGTGTTTTACATCATTCATCCTAATTAATGTGTTTTAGTCATTCATCCTTATTAATATGTGTTACCTCATTCATCCTAATTAATGTGTTTTAGTCATTCATCCTAATTAATGTGTGTTCGTCATTCATCCTTATTAATGTGTTTTAGTCATTCATCCTTATTAATGTGTTTTACATCATTCATCCTCATTAATGTGTTTTAGTCATTCATCCTTATTAATGTGTTTTAGTCATTCATCCTTATGAATGTGTTTTACATCATTCATCCTTATTAATGTGTTTTAGTCATTCATCCTTATTAATGTGTTTTAGTCATTCATCCTTATTAATGTGTTTTACATCATTCATCCTTATTCATGTGTTTTAGTCATTCATCCTTATTCATGTGTTTTAGTCATTCATCCTTATTAATGTGTTTTAGTCATTCATCCTTATTCACGTGTTTTAGTCTTTCATCCTTATTAATGTGTTTTAGTCATTCATCCTTATTAATGTGTTTTAGTCATTCATCCTAATTAATGTGTGTTAGTCATTCATCCTTATTAATGTGTTTTAGTCATTCATCCTAATTAATGGGTTTTTACATCATTCATCCTTATTAATGTGTTTTACATCATTCATCCTTATTAATGTGTTTTAGTCATTCATCCTTATTAATGTGTTTTACATCATTCATCCTCATTAATGTGTTTTAGTCATTCATCCTTATTAATGTGTTTTAGTCATTCATCCTTATTAATGTGTTTTACATCATTCATCCTTATTAATGTGTTTTAGTCATTCATCCTTATTAATGTGTTTTAGTAATTCATCCTTATTAATGTGTTTTATATAATTCATCCTTATTAATGTGTTTTAGTCATTCATCCTTATTAATGTGTTTTAGTCATTCATCCTTATTAATGTGTTTTACATCATTCATCCTTATTCATGTGTTTTAGTCATTCATCCTTATTCATGTCTTTTAGTCATTTTATGTGTTTTAGTCATTCATCCTTATTAATGTGTTTTAGTCATTCATCCTTATTAATGTGTTTTAGTCATTCATCCTTATTAATGTGTTTTAGTATTCATCCTTATTAATGTGTTTTAGTCATTCATCCATATTCCTTATTAATGTGTTTTATATCATTCATCCTTATTAATGTGTTTTGTTTTAGTCATTCATCCTTATTAATGTGTTTTAGTCATTCATCCTATTAATGTGTTTTATCATTCATCCTTATTAATCATTCATCCTTATTAATGTGTTTTAGTCATTCATCCTTATTAATGTGTTTTAGTCATTCATCCTTATTCATGTGTTTTAGTCATTCATCCTTATTCATGTGTTTTAGTCATTCATCCTTATTAATGTGTTTTAGTCATTCATCCTTATTAATGTGTTTTAGTCATTCATCCTTATTAATGTGTTTTAGTCATTCATCCTTATTAATGTGTTTTACATCATTCATCCTTATGTGTTTTAGTCATTCATCCTTATTAATGTGTTTTAGTCATTCATCCTTATTAATGTGTTTTAGTCATTCATCCTTATTAATGTGTTTTATCATTCATCCTTATTAATGTGTTTTAGTCATTCATCCTTATTAATGTGTTTTAGTCATTCATCCTTATTAATGTGTTTTAGTCATTCATCCTTATTAATGTGTTTTACATCATTCATCCTTATTAATGTCCTTTTTAGTCATTCATCCTTATTAATGTGTTTTAGTCATTCATCCTTATTAATGTGTTTTAGTCATTCATCCTTATTAATGTGTTTTAGTCATTCATCCTTATTAATGTGTTTTAGTCATTCATCCTAATTAATTATTCATGTGTTTTAGTCATTCATCCTTATTAATGTGTTTTACATCATTCATCCTTATTAATGTGTTTTACATCATTCATCCTTATTAATGTGTTTTAGTCATTCATCCTTATTAATGTGTTTTACATCATTCATCCTTATTCATGTGTTTTAGTCATTCATCCTTATTAATGTGTTTTAGTCATTCATCCTTATTAATGTGTTTTAGTCATTCATCCTTATTAATGTGTTTTAGTCATTCATCCTTATTAATGTGTTTTAGTAATTCATCCTTATTAATGTGTTTTATATAATTCATCCTTATTAATGTGTTTTAGTCATTCATCCTTATTAATGTGTTTTAGTCATTCATCCTAATTAATGTGTTTTACATCATTCATCCTAATTAATGTGTTTTAGTCATTCATCCTTATTAATATGTTTTACCTCATTCATCCTAATTAATGTGTTTTAGTCATTCATCCTAATTAATGTGTGTTCGTCATTCATCCTTATTAATGTGTTTTAGTCATTCATCCTTATTAATGTGTTTTACATCATTCATCCTCATTAATGTGTTTTAGTCATTCATCCTTATTAATGTGTTTTAGTCATTCATCCTTATGAATGTGTTTTACATCATTCATCCTTATTAATGTGTTTTAGTCATTCATCCTTATTAATGTGTTTTAGTCATTCATCCTTATTAATGTGTTTTACATCATTCATCCTTATTCATGTGTTTTAGTCATTCATCCTTATTCATGTGTTTTAGTCATTCATCCTTATTAATGTGTTTTAGTCATTCATCCTTATTCACGTGTTTTAGTCTTTCATCCTTATTAATGTGTTTTAGTCATTCATCCTTATTAATGTGTTTTAGTCATTCATCCTTATTAATGTGTTTTAGTCATTCATCCTTATTAATGTGTTTTAGTCATTCATCCTTATTAATGGGTTTTTACATCATTCATCCTTATTAATGTGTTTTACATCATTCATCCTTATTAATGTGTTTTTATTCATCTTATTAATGTGTTTTATCATTCATCCTTATTAATGTGTTTTTCATTCATCCTTATTAATGTGTTTTAGTCATTCATCCTTATTAATGTGTTTTACATCATTCATCCTTATTAATGTGTTTTAGTCATTCATCCTTATTAATGTGTTTTAGTCATTCATCCTTATTAATGTGTTTTATATCATTCATCCTTATTAATGTGTTTTAGTCATTCATCATGTGTTTTTCATTCATCCTTATTAATGTGTTTTACATCATTCATCCTTATTCATGTGTTTTAGTCATTCATCCTTATTCATGTGTTTTAGTCATTCATCCTTATTAATGTGTTTTAGTCATTCATCCTTATTCATGTGTTTTAGTCATTCATCCTTATTAATGTTTTGTCATTCATCCTTATTAGTCATTCATCCTTATTCATGTGTTTTAGTCATTCATCCTTATTAATGTGTTTTAGTCATTCATCCTTATTAATGTGTTTTACATCATTCATCCTTATTAATGTGTTTTAGTCATTCATCATCCATTATTAATGTGTTTTAGTCATTCATCCTTATTAATGTGTTTTAGTCATTCATCCTTATTAATGTGTTTTAGTCATTCATCCTTATTAATGTGTTTTAGTCATTCATCCTTATTAATGTGTTTTAGTAATTCATCCTTATTAATGTGTTTTATATAATTCATCCTTATTAATGTGTTTTAGTCATTCATCCTTATTAATGTGTTTTAGTCATTCATCCTAATTAATGTGTTTTACATCATTCATCCTAATTAATGTGTTTTTTATGTGTTACCTCATTCATCCTAATTAATGTGTTTTAGTCATTCATCCTAATTAATGTGTGTTAGTCATTCATCCTTATTAATGTGTTTTAGTCATTCATCCTTATTAATGTGTTTTACATCATTCATCCTCATTAATGTGTTTTAGTCATTCATCCTTATTAATGTGTTTTAGTCATTCATCCTTATGAATGTGTTTTACATCATTCATCCTTATTAATGTGTTTTAGTCATTCATCCTTATTAATGTGTTTTAGTCATTCATCCTTATTAATGTGTTTTACATCATTCATCCTTATTCATGTGTTTTAGTCATTCATCCTTATTCATGTGTTTTAGTCATTCATCCTTATTAATGTGTTTTAGTCATTCATCCTTTTCACGTGTTTTAGTCTTTCATCCTTATTAATGTGTTTTAGTCATTCATCCTTATTAATGTGTTTTAGTCATTCATCCTAATTAATGTTTAGTCATTCATCCTTATTAATGTGTTTTTATTCATCTAATTAATGGGTTTTTACATCATTCATCCTTATTAATGTGTTTTACATCATTCATCCTTATTAATGTGTTTTAGTCATTCATCCTTATTAATGTGTTTTACATCATTCATCCTCATTAATGTGTTTTAGTCATTCATCCTTATTAATGTGTTTTAGTCATTCATCCTTATTAATGTGTTTTACATCATTCATCCTTATTAATGTGTTTTAGTCATTCATCCTTATTAATGTGTTTTAGTAATTCATCCTTATTAATGTGTTTTATATAATTCATCCTTATTAATGTGTTTTAGTCATTCATCCTTATTAATGTGTTTTAGTCATTCATCCTTATTAATGTGTTTTACATCATTCATCCTTATTCATGTGTTTTAGTCATTCATCCTTATTCATGTGTTTTAGTCATTCATCCTTATTAATGTGTTTTAGTCATTCATCCTTATTAATGTGTTTTAGTCATTCATCCTTATTAATGTGTTTTACATCATTCATCCTTATTCATGTGTTTTAGTCATTCATCCTTATTAATGTGTTTTAGTCATTCATCCTTATTAATGTGTTTTAGTCATTCATCCTTATTAATGTGTTTTACATCATTCATCCTTATTAATGTGTTTTATTATCATATGAATGTGTTTTAGTCATTCATCCCATCATTCATCCTAATTAATGTCATTTTATGTGTTTTAGTCATTCATCCTTATTAATGTGTTTTAGTCATTCATCCTTATTAATGTGTTTTAGTCATTCATCCTTATTAATGTGTTTTAGTCATTCATCCTTATTAATGTGTTTTAGTCATTCATCCTTATTAATGTGTTTTAGTCATTCATCCTTATTAATGTGTTTTAGTCATTCATCCTTATTAATGTGTTTTATATAATTCATCCTTATTAATGTGTTTTAGTCATTCATCCTTATTAATGTGTTTTACATCATTCATCCTTATTAATGTGTTTTAGTCATTCATCCTTATTAATGTGTTTTAGTCATTCATCCTTATTAATGTGTTTTAGTCATTCATCCTTATTAATGTGTTTTAGTCATTCATCCTTATTAATGTGTCTTACATCATTCATCCTTATTAATGTGTTTTAGTCATTCATCCTTATTAATGTGTTTTAGTCATTCATCCTTATTAATGTGTTTTATATAATTCATCCCTATGAATGTGTTTTAGTCATTCATCCTTATTAATGTGTTTTAGTCATTCATCCTTATTAATGTGTTTTAGTCATTCATCCTTATTAATGTGTTTTATTCATGTGTTTTAGTCATTCATCCTTATTAATGTGTTTTAGTCATTCATCCTTATTAATGTGTTTTAGTCATTCATCCTATTAATGTGTTTTAGTCATTCATCCTTATTAATGTGTTTTAGTCATTCATCCTTATTAATGTGTTTTACATCATTCATCCTTATTAATGTGTTTTACATCATTCATCCTTATTAATGTGTTTTATCCTTATTAATGTGTTTTACATCATTCATTATTAATGTGTTTTAGTCATTCATCCTTATTAATGTGTTTTTCATTCATCCTTATTAATGTGTTTTAGTCATTCATCCTTATTAATGTGTTTTAGTCATTCATCCTTATTAATGTGTTTTATATCATTCATCCTTATTAATGTGTTTTAGTCATTCATCCTTATTAATGTGTTTTAGTCATTCATCCTAATTAATGTGTTTTACATCATTCATCCTATTAATGTGTTTTAGTCATTCATCCTTATTAATATGTGTACCTCATTCATCCTAATTAATGTGTTTTAGTCATTCATCCTAATTAATGTGTTTTGTCATTCATTTATTAATGTGTTTTAGTCATTCATCCTTATTAATGTGTTTTACATCATTCATCCTCATTAATGTGTTTTAGTCATTCATCCTTATTAATGTGTTTTAGTTATTCATCCTTATGAATGTGTTTTACATCATTCATCCTTATTAATGTGTTTTAGTCATTCATCCTTATTAATGTGTTTTAGTCATTCATCCTTATTAATGTGTTTTACATCATTCATCCTTATTCATGTGTTTTAGTCATTCATCCTTATTCATGTGTTTTAGTCATTCATCCTTATTAATGTGTTTTAGTCATTCATCCTTATTCATGTGTTTTAGTCTTTCATCCTTATTAATGTGTTTTAGTCATTCATCCTTATTAATGTGTTTTAGTCATTCATCCTAATTAATGTGTTTTAGTCATTCATCCTTATTAATGTGTTTTAGTCATTCATCCTAATTAATGGGTTTTTACATCATTCATCCTTATTAATGTGTTTTACATCATTCATCCTTATTAATGTGTTTTAGTCATTCATCCTTATTAATGTGTTTTACATCATTCATCCTCATTAATGTGTTTTAGTCATTCATCCTTATTAATGTGTTTTAGTCATTCATCCTTATTAATGTGTTTTACATCATTCATCCTTATTAATGTGTTTTAGTCATTCATCCTTATTAATGTGTTTTAGTAATTCATCCTTATTAATGTGTTTTTATAATTCATCCTTATTAATGTGTTTTAGTCATTCATCCTTATTAATGTGTTTTAGTCATTCATCCTTATTAATGTGTTATTCATGTGTTTTAGTCATTCATCCTTATTCATGTGTTTTAGTGTTTTTCATTCATCCTTATTAATGTGTTTTAGTCATTCATCCTTATTAATGTGTTTTAGTCATTCATCCTTATTCATGTGTTTTAGTCATTCATCCTTATTAATGTGTTTTAGTCATTCATTCATGTGTTTTAGTCATTCATTAATTAATGTGTTTTTTTATAATTCATCCTTATTAATGTGTTTTAGTCATTCATCCTTATTAATGTGTTTTACATCATTCATCCTTATTAATGTGTTTTATGTGTTTTATTCAATTTGTTTTAGTCATTCATCCTTATTAATGTGTTTTAGTCATTCATCCTTATTAATGTGTTTTAGTCATTCATCCTTATTAATGTGTTTTACATCATTCATCCTTATTAATGTGTTTTAGTCATTCATCCTTATTAATGTGTTTTAGTCATTCATCCTTATTAATGTGTTTTACATCATTCATCCTTATTCATGTGTTTTAGTCATTCATCCTTATTAATGTGTTTTACATCATTCATCCTCATTAATGTGTTTTACGTCATTCATCCTTATTAATGTGTTTTAGTCATTCATCCTTATTAATGTGTTTTAGTCATTCATCCTTATTAATGTGTTTTAGTCATTCATCCTTATTAATGTGTTTTAGTCATTCATCCTTATTAATGTGTTTTAGTCATTCATCCTTATTAATGTGTTTTAGTCATTCATCCTTATTAATGTGTTTTACATCATTCATCCTTATTAATGTGTTTTATATAATTCATCCCTATTAATGTGTTTTAGTCATTCATCCTTATTAATGTGTTTTAGTCATTCATCCTTATTAATGTGTTTTATATAATTCATCCCTATGAATGTGTTTTAGTCATTCATCCTTATTAATGTGTTTTAGTCATTCATCCTTATTAATGTGTCTTACATCATTCATCCTTATTAATGTGTTTTAGTCATTCATCCTTATTGTGTTTTAGTCATTCATCCTAATTAATGTGTTTTACATCATTCATCCTAATGAATGTGTTTTAGTCATTCATCCTTATTAAGCCTCCCCCCTACTTTTTCGGAAATTCTGTTAAAAATCGCGCAACATTTTGGCGTCCTGCTACTCAGGCCAGGAATATAGTATATGCATATGATTAGTATGTGTGGATAGAAAACACTCAGACGTTTCCAAAACTGTTTAAATCACGGCTGTGACTATAACAGAACGTCTGTTTCATCGAAAAGCGCAGGAAAATCTGATCACTGGAGATGGAAAAAAGTATCCATGCGCCACTTCCATGGATTGTTAAAGGTGAACCGTATTAAATGAGGCCGAGCTTGCAGTACCTACAGCTTCCACAGGATGTATAGAGTCTTCTCATTTGATTCTGATTTGATTCTTGGTAGATCCGACCAAAGGGAACCGATTCCCTCCGACCACCAACCTGAGGCATTGTCTCTGTGTTTTTCCGGACATTTTTTCCACACGACCAGCTATCGAATTTACATCGCCTCCTGATGATTTTTATAGCTTATTAACGTGTAGTAATACCTAAAGTTGCATTAGAAAGGTATTTCAAAGTGTTTTGTGAAAGTTTATCGTCGACTTTTTAACTTTTAAAAAATGACGTTACGTTATGAAACGCTATTTTTTTCCGTTTATCACACAGTCTTCATAGATCGATATCTAGGCTATATATGGACCGATTTAATCCAAAAAAAGACCCAGTATTGATTATGGGACATCAAGGTGTGCCAAGAAAGAAGATGGTCAAAGGTAATGAATGTTTTATATTTTATTGTGCGGTTTGTGTAGCGCCGACTATGCTAATTCTTTTGTTTACATCCCCTACGGGTCTTTTGGGGTGTTGCATGCTATCAGATAATAGCTTCTCATGCTTTCGCCGAAAAGCATTTTAAAAATCTGACTCGGTGGCTAGATTCACAACGACTGTAGCTTTATTTCAATACCAAGCATGTGTATTTTAATGAACGTTTGCGTTTTAACTAATACTATTAGCGTGTAGCGTAGCGCATTTGCATTTCCAGAGCTCTAGGTGGGACGTCTGCGTCTCAAGTAGGATCAAGAGGTTATTAACAGGTTAATATGTTTTACATCATTCATCCTAATTAATGTGTTTTAGTCATTCATCCTAATTAATGTGTTTTAGTCATTCATCCTTATTAATGTGTTTTAGTCATTCATCCTTATTAATGTGTTTTACATCATTCATCCTTATTAATGTGTTTTAGTCATTCATCCTAATTAATGTGTTTTAGTCATTCATCCTTATTAATGTGTTTTAGTCATTCATCCTTATTAATGTGTTTTACATCATTCATCCTTATTAATGTGTTTTAGTCATTCATCCTTATTAATGTGTTTTAGTCATTCATCCTTATTCATGTGTTTTAGTCATTCATCCTTATTAATGTGTTTTAGTCATTCATCCTTATTAATGTGTTTTAGTCATTCATCCTTATTAATGTGTTTTATATAATTCATCCTTATTAATGTGTTTTAGTCATTCATCCTTATTAATGTGTTTTACATCATTCATCCTTATTAATGTGTTTTATATAACTCATCCCTATGAATGTGTTTTAGTCATTCATCCTTATTAATGTGTTTTAGTCATTCATCCTTATTAATGTGTTTTACATCATTCATTCTAATTAATGTGTTTTAGTCATTCATCCTTATTAATGTGTTTTACATCATTCATCCTTATTAATGTGTTTTAGTCATTCATCCTAATTCATGTGTTTTACATCATTCATCCTAATGAATGTGTTTTAGTCATTCATCCTTATTAATATGTTTTACATCATTCATCCTAATTAATGTGTTTTAGTCATTCATCCTAATTAATGTGTTTAGTCATTCATCCTTATTAATGTGTTTTAGTCATTCATCCTAATTAATGGGTTTTTACATCATTCATCCTAATTAATGTGTTTTACATCATTCATCCTTATTCATGTGTTTTAGTCATTCATCCTTATTAATGTGTTTTAGTCATTCATCCTTATTAATGTGTTTTACATCATTCATCCTAATTAATGTGTTTTAGTCATTCATCCTAATTAATGTGTTTTACATCATTCATCCTTATTAATGTGTTTTAGTCATTCATCCTTATTAATGTGTTTTACATCATTCATCCTTATTAATGTGTTTTAGTCATTCATCCTTATTAATGTGTTTTAGTCATTCATCCTTATTAATGTGTTTTAGTCATTCATCCAAGTAAACATGATTAATTTCAATGAGGACGGCTTTCAATGTAAAGAACTGGATAAGTAAGCAAGGAGAGATGAGGAACAATTTCAAGCCTGAACATTATGTTGTGCAAAGGTATGCATTTTGTTTTCTTATGATGATAGGCAGTATAATCAAAGATGACAGAACAGCCTAGCAATTTGATTGACAGATCCAAGTCTGAACCCTTATGAAAAGACAGGGCTGCCATGGGTGATGGGAACTGGGAACCCGCATAAGCTTTATGCTGTGTTCACGTCATGTCAGGAACTCAGAAATACGCCCTTCCTCCTGGGGCTAATACACATGAACGCCCCTCCAACTCGTAATTACGACTAGGAAACGGGGGTATGATCTCTTGACCCCGGTCTATCCCACATGATGTACTTTGACATCAGGCACCACTGAAAAATGGCAACAAAAATGACCGCGATTTCGGCTGTCAATGGTCAGAATGGTTCTTGCGTTCCCTCTCGAGCTCCTAGCACGTGAACGCTCCAAGTCGTTCCTCCGAAGTAGACAAGTCGTTCTTCCGATCACTCTCACATGAGGTGAATGCGGCATTACAAATAAATATGGATCCAGCCCATCCCCAATAATGAATAGATCATTCAAACCCTGCAGAAATGTTATATTTGTAATGTCTATTCGTGTATATGAATGTTTATTGCTTAGCCAATATAATATCATATCGGGTGTAAGCATACCATTGAACGAAGTGGGCTTTAACATTCACCTAGACCTACCATCGAAACAGACAGTCAGGTTGTTCACCACACTCGGTCTACAGTCTACACAGTCAGGTTGTTCACCACACTAGGTCTACAGTCTACACAGTCAGGTGGGTCACCACACTAGGTCTACAGTCTACACAGTCAGGTTGGTCACCACACTAGGTCTACAGTCTACACAGTCAGGTTGTTCACCACACTAGGTCTACAGTCTACACAGTCAGGTTGGTCACCACACTAGGTCTACTGTCTACACAGTCAGGTTGTTCACCACACTAGGTCTACAGTCTACACAGTCAGGTGGGTCACCACACTAGGTCTACAGTCTACACAGTCAGGTGGGTCACCACACTAGGTCTACAGTCTACACAGTCAGGTTGGTCACCACACTAGGTCTACAGACTACACAGTCAGGTGGGTCACCACACTAGGTCTACAGGCTACACAGTCAGGTTGTTCACCACACTAGGTCTACAGTCCACACTGTAGCACTGCCAACAGCACCACCCTGCATACCACTGCTTGCTTGCTTCTGAAGCTAAGCAGGGTTGGTCCTGGTCAGACCCTGGATGGGAGACCAGATGCTGCTGGAAGTGGTGTTGGAGGGCCAGTAGGAGGCACTCTTTCCTCTGGTCTAAAAAAATATCCCAGGGCATTGATTGGGCACTGTGTAGGGTGCTGTCTTTTGGATGGGATGTTAAACGGGTGTCCTGACTCTCTGCGGTCATTAAAGATCCCATGGCACTTATCGTAAGAGTAGGGGTGTTAACCCCGGTGTCCTGGCTAAATTCCCAATCTGGCCATCAAACCATCACGGTCACCTAATAATTCCCAGTTTACAATTGGCTCATTCATCCCCCTCCTCTCCCCTGTAAATATTCCCCAGGTTGTTGCTGCAAATGAGAACATGTTCTCAGTCAACTTACCTGGTAAATAACAGATAAATAAATACACAGTCAGGTTGGTCACCACACTAGGTCTACAGTCTATATAGTCCCCATCCAGCCACTGAAAAACCCTCTTCCGCTCTCCTCCGACATGTTCCCATCATGCACCGGCAGGGAAAGCCAATTGACCTTGACAAGTATGCTAATGTGGGCAGCCATGCTGCCGTTGCAGTGGGAGGAGGAGTTCTGACAGCGTGAGAGAGGAGCATCTCACAGCACTGCACAGGGTCAATACTTGCTGCTAGCTACCATATATAGAGCAAACTCGGCTCACCATCTTCAAAGAAACCAAAGACTACTGTTTTTAAAATTGAGAATATAAATTCCAGAAATCGACATTTTATTTCCATATGTTCTTTGTGTGTCGGTAGTGTATCTCATCTGTAACACAAGTGGAAGGTCTTCGCATAACCATGCTAGCTGGCTGTTAGATAGTCATAAACTGGTCTGTTCCAGGGAATTCACAGGCACACACACACAGCCACAGCCACACACAGCCACACACACACACACACACACACACACACACACACACACACACACACACACACACACACACACACACACACACACACACACACACACACACACACACACACACACACACACACACACACACACACACACACACACACACACACACACACACACACACACACACACACACACACACACTGATGTACACTACAGAGCAGATATTTCTGATTTCTGAGAAGGGAGCAATCATTTAAATTATGATCTTAAGAATTCATATAATTTGCTTATAGCTTATCATACTAATTATTATTTTTTACCAAAGCCTACACTACGTAGACCCATCTTCTATCTCATATTTCAGTTGTAGCCTATAAGGCTACTTGTGGTCTCAATGGAAATACACTGAGTATTTGGCTGTAATTATTATTCATACAGGTGGGCTAGTCTCATTTATCGGTCTTGAGCTTATCAGAGCTGAAATGGACAAGCTGTCTCTCTCTCTCTCACACACACACAGACACACACACACACACCACACACACAGAGACCACACACATACATACATACATACATACAAAACCAACTAGACATAAATAGATTGTGATGATTGAGACCATGAATGCATAGGTGGATATTATATAATATTACTAGCCGTTATTAGGCTATATGTGACAATATGCACATCAAAACTGAATAGCCTGCAATATGATAAATCATAAAAAATGTGGTTTTCGACTGTGGGCTATGACTCCAGGTTTTCTTACCCCAGCTCTTCGCTGTGCGCCCACAAAACTCCCCGGTCCTTGGGTTGAAGATGGAATCTTTCCAGTTTCCAGCATTCTCATCCTCTTTCGCCGTCGGTTTGACTTCGTTGCTTGCCATGGTGGAAATTTGTATTTTTCCTAATTAAAAATACGAGGAACAGCGGGCGATAGGATGAGGCGAAATCAGGGATGTAGGCGGTATGTGATTGGATCAGTGGTTGGAATGGATCAGTGGTTGGAATGGAGTCCAGCGGCAGAGTGAGGCAAGATTGCGCTTTGTTAAAAAAAAATAAAAAATAAAAAGCGAAAAATCTGTGACGTTTTCTGCAACTAGCGTCAGCCTCGCTCCGCTACTCAATGCGGTACGGGTACGGTTACAATAGAAGAGCCTCTATAGAAGAACGGCTTGAACAGTGTAGCCTAGATTTGTAGACACTAACAAAAACGCTAGAATAACGCGGCATTTATACAGTTTTCCATGGCCTGAGAAAATGAGAGAATGGCGTACCTAACAAATGAGACGAAAACGGTACAGATTATGATGATGCCAATGAAATTTGACAGTAGACCTATGCTTCCTATACAGTAAATAGGCTATTCATATGATTCTGCTTGTGGTTGAAGTAGCTTTAGCACACCTGAACATGCATTCATTTGGCTACAGATCAAAATGTGTGTGGTGTGTTGAGAATGAGCAACACATAGGGGATCAATCTACTATCGTGTGTGTGCGCGTGTGTGAGGACCCCCTAACACCACAATAGTTGAGACATACAGTACCAGTCAAAAGTTTGGACACACCTACACATTCAAGGGTTTTTCTTTATTTTTTTACTATTTTCTACATTGTAGACTAATAGTGAAGACATCAAAACTATTAAATACAACTTTTGGAATAATGTAGTAACCAACAAAGTGTTAAACAAATCAAAATATCTTTTAGATTTTAGATTCTTCAAAGTAACCAAAGTAGCCACCCTTTGCCTTGATGACAACTCTTGGCATTCTCTTAACAATCTTCACCTGGAATGCTTTTCCAACATATGTGGGATGGAGTTCCCACATATGCTGAGCACTTGTTGGCTGCTTTTCCTTCACTCTGCAGTCCAACTCATCCCTAACCATCTCAATTGGGATGAGGTTGAGGTGACTGTGGAGGCCAGGTCATCTGATGCAGCACTCCATCACTCTCCTTCTTGGTCAAATAGCCCTTACACAGCCTGGTGGTGTGTTGGGTTATTGTCCTGTTGAAAAACAAATGATAGTCCCATTAAGTGCAAACCATATGGGATGGCGTATCACTGCAGAATGCTGTTGTAGCCTTGCTGGTTAAGTGTGCCTTGAATTCTAAATAAATCACTGACAGTGTCACCAACAAATCACCCCCACACCATCACACGTCCTCCTCCATGCTTCAAGGTGGGAACCACACATGCGGAGATCATCCGTTCACCTACTCTGCATCTCACAAAGACAAGAATCTCACATTTGGACTCATCAGACCATAGGACAGATTTCCACCAGTCTAATGTCCATTGCTCGTGTTTCTTGGTCCAAGCAAGTCTCTTCTTCTTATTGGTCCGTTAGTAGTGGTTTCTTTGCAGGAATTCGACCATAAAGGCCTGATTCACGCAGTATTCACAGTATTCGCAGTATTCACGCAGCAAGTCAGTTAGGACATCTACTTTGTGCATGACACAAGTAATTTTTCCAACAATTGTTTACAGAGAGATTATTTCACTTATAATTCAATGTATCACAATTCCAGTTGGTCAGAAGTTTACATACACTAAGTTCACTGTGCCTGTAAACAGCTTGGAAAATTCCAGGAAATTATATCATAGCTTTAGAAGCTTCTGAAATGCTAATCGACATAATCTGAGCCAATTGGAGGTGTACCTGTGGATGTATTTCAAGACCTACCTTCAAACTCAGTGCCTCTTTGCTTGACATCATGGGAAAATCAAAAGAAATCAGCCAAGACCTCAGATTTTTTTTTTTTAGACCTCCACAAGTCTGGTTCATCCTTGGGAGCAATTTCCAAATGCCTGAAGATGCCACGTTCATCTGTACAAACAATAGTACGGAAGTATAAACACCATGGGACCACGCAGCCGTCATACCGCTCAGGAAGGAGATGCGTTCTGTCTCCTAGAGATGAAGGTACTTTGATATGAAAAGTGCAAATCAATCCCAGAACAACAGCAAAGGACCTTGTGAAGATGCTGGAGGAAATGGGTACAAAAGTATCTATATCCACAGTTAAACAAGTCCTATATCGACATAACCTGAAAGGCCTCTAAGCAAGGTAGAAGCCACTGCTCCAAAACTGCCATAAAAAAGCCAGACTACGGTTTGCAGCTGCACATGGGGACAAAGATCATACTTTTTTGAGAAATGTCCTCTGGTCTGATGAAACAAAAATAGAACTGTTTGGCCATAATGACCAACGTTATGTTTGGAGGAAAAAGGGGGAGGTTTGCAAGCCGAAGAACACCATCCAAACCATGAAGCACGGTGGTGGCAGCATCATGTTGTGGGGGTGCTTTGCTGCAGGAGGGACTGGTGCACTTCACAAAATAGATAGCGTCATGAGGAAAGAAAATTATGTGGATATATTGAAGCAACATCTCAAGACATCAGACAGGAACTTAAAGCAAATGGTTCTTCCAAATGGACAATGACCCCAAGCATAATTCCAAAGTTGTGGTAAAATGGCTTAAGGACAACAAAGTCAAGGTATTGGAGTGGCCCTCACAAAGCCCTGACCTCAATCCTATTGAAAATGTGTGGGCAGAACTGAAAGAGTGTGTGCGAGCAAGGAGGCCTACAAACATGACTCAGTTACACCAGGTCTGTCAGGAGGAATGGGCCAAAATTCACCCAACTTATTGTGGGAAGCTTGTGGAAGGCTACCCGAAACGTTTGACCCAAGTTAAACAATGTAAAGGCAATGCTACCAAATACTAATTGAGTGTATGTAAACTTCCGACCCACTGGGAATGTGATGAAAGAAATAAAAGCTGAAATAAATCATTCTCTCTACTATTATTCTGTCATTTCACATTCTTAAAATAAAGTGATGATCCTAACTGACCTAAGACCGGGAATTTTTACTAGGATTAAATGTCAGGAATTGTGAAAAACTGAGTTTAAATGTATTTGGCTAAGGTGTATGTAAACGTCTGACTTCAACTGTATTTGGGCTGCAATTTCTGAGGCTGGTAACTCTAATAAACGTATCCTCTGCATCAGAGGTAACTCTGGGTCTTCCTTTCCTGTGGCTGTCCTCATGAGAGAAGGTTTCATCATAGCGCTTGATGTTTTTTTTCTCATTGCTTATTTGAGCTGTTCTTGCCATAATATGGACTTGGTCTTTTACCAAATACAGCTATCTTCTGTATACTCCCCCACCTTATGATAACACAACTGATTGGCTCAAATGCTTTAAGAAGGAAAGAAATTCCACAAACTAACTTTTAAAAAGGCACACCTGTTAATTTAAATGCATTCCAGGTGACTACCTCATTAAGCTGGTTGAGAGAATGCCAGGAGTGTGCAAAGCTGTTGTCAAGGCTCGCCTGGTTCACCAACTACTTTGCAGACAGAGTTCAGTGTGTCAAATCGGAGGGCATGTTGTCCGGACCTCTGGCAGTCTCTATGGGGGTACCACAGGGTTCAATTCTCGGGTCGACTCTTTTCTCTGTATATATCAATGATGTAGCTCTTGCTGCGGGCGATTCCCTGATCTACGCAGACGACACCATTCTGTATACTTCTGGCGCTTCCTTGGACACTGTGCTAACTAACCTCCAAACGAGCTTCAATGCCATACAACACTCCTTCCTTGGCCTCCAACTGCTCTTAAACGCTAGTAAAACCAAATGCATGCTTTTCAACCGTTCGCTGCCCGCACCTGTTCGCCCGACTAACATCACCACCCTGGACGGTTCCGACTTAGAATATGTGGACAACTATAAATACCTAGTTGTCTGGTTAGACTGTAAACTCTTCTTCCAGACTCATATTAAACATCTCCAATCCATAATCAAATCTAGAATCGGCTTTCTATTTCGCAACAAAGCCTCCTTCACTCACGCCGCCAAACTTACCCTAGTAAAACTGTCTGTCCTACCGATCCTCGACTTCGGTGATATCATCTACAAAATAGCTTCCAATACTCTACTCAGCAGACTGGATGCAGTCGTTCACAGTGCCATCCGTTTTGTTACCAAATCACCTCATACCACCTACCACTGCGACCTGTATGCTCTAATCGGCTGGCCCTCGCTACATATTCATCACCAGACCCACTGGCTCCAGGTCACCTACAAGTCTATGCTAGGTTAAGCTCCGCCTTATCTCAGTTTACTGGTCACAATAACAACACCCACCCATAGCACACGTTCCAGCAGGTATATCTCACTGATCATCCCCAAAGCCAACACCTCATCTGGTCGCCTTTCCTTCCAGTTCTCTGCTGCCAGTGGCAGGAACGAATTGCAAAAATCGCTGAAGTTGGAGACTTTTATCTCCCTCACCAACTTCAAACATCTGCTATCTGAGCAGCTAGCCGATCGCTGCATCTGTACATAGTCCATCTGTAAATAGCCCACCCAATCTACCTACCTCATCCCCGTACTGTTTTTATTTTATTTACTTTTCTGCTCTTTTGCACACCAGTATCTCTACTTGCACATCCTCATCTGCTCATTTATCACTCCAGTGTTAATCTGCTAAATTGTAATTATTCGCTCCTATGGCCTATTTATTGCCGACCTCCTCATACCTTTTGCACATACTGTATACAGACTTTATTTTTTCTACTGTGTCATTGACTTGTTTATTGTGTTTTTGGCTTGTTTATTGTTTACTCCATGTGTAACTCTGTGTTGTTGTCTGTGTCACACTGCTTTGCTTTATCTTGGCCAGGTCGCAGTTGTAAATGAGAACTTGTTCTCAACTGGCTTACCTGGTTAAATAAAAGGTGAAATAAAAAATAAAAATGAGACCGATATTTCACCGGATGTATAAATGTGAAGCATCTGCTTGGCGTTCGTGCGTAGTGAGGAAGCCCAGCCTGCCTGGTTAGATAAAGGTGGGGGGAAAAAACATTGTATGGTTGGTTGTCTGTCTGTCTGTCTCTCATACTATGCTACTGTGGGCTACATACTATTCTACTGTGGGCTACATACTATTCTACTGTGGCCTACATACTTAAATATTTGGTGCTTTTAACAATTGCCGTTGCCATGGAAATACAGAATAACTTAAATACAATGTAAGCAGGCTGAGTAAGAGAGAGAGAGAGAGAGAGAGATAAAGATAGCACAGAATCCTATCACAGTAGGATTTGTGGACCCAAGGGAGAGTGAAGTACAGCTATCGAACATAATTACCACCAAGGCCACACTCCAACCCGCATGCGGGTGTGTTGATGTGCCCTTTAGCAAGGCACTTCATCTGCTACAGGGTTGATTTGGAAGTCAATGTGAAACAGGACAAATATATGCAACCACCAAATTATTAGGGAAAGATAAGTCAGATGTACAACTGAATCTTCCACATTTGAACTGTGTCTTCTGCATTTAACTCATGCCCTCTTAATCGACATCCACGTCTTCAGCGCCCGGGGGAACAGTGTGGTTAACTGCCTTGTCCAGGGGCAGAACGACAGATTTTGACCTTGTCAGCTCGGGGATTTGATCCAGCAACCTTTCGGTTACTGGCCCAACACTCTAACCACTAGGTTACCTGCCGCTTCTCACTCAAGCACTCACACACTTAAGCAAATTGATTCTCTGGCACACAGAGTAAATATGTTTTGCCATATTGGGATTAGTGTATTGATTCATGGCCCAGGTCTCTGACTCTAACACATTTACCCTGCGACATCAACCCACAGGCAAAACAGGACCTGTGTGTATGTGTCAGCAAGAGGGAGATCATACACACTCACACTCCTCTCATTGTCTGCAGAGCCCTTCTCTGTGTGCCCAATTAGTCCCCCCCCGCTCTCTCATACCAGCACAATGAGCAAGAATACAGTTAATTTTTTCTCTCAATTCATCCGTCCGTTGCCGTGGCAACAGTGACCGCATCACTGCCGCTGACGAGAGCCAATCATTTAAATGGCATCTGAGGGCTCTATTTCCCACAAGTCTCTGGGTGCAAGTGATTTCCCATAAACCTCTGCTCTAAGCCAATTGACCAACTTTCTGTGGAACTGCCTTTCCCATGTTTTTAGGGGCTGACAGTCTCCCCTGGGAAGTACATTTTCAATGTGTTCCATGCCAATATTTAGCAGGACATCAACAAAAAAAGTTAAAGCAGAAAGAGACAGTGATTCAGCACAGGCTAGTAATTGACCACAAAGTACAATCATTTATATCATGTAAGTTTTTAATGTTACTATTAACCGTGTAACCATTATTACACAACACCATTCTCCCAATTGTATCCACAGACAAATGGTTAACGATGTATAGACAAATCAAAAATGTATCGTGCTTACAAGTACTTGGTAACTGTTTTAATAACAGTTATACATAAAGAGTAGGGTTTCAAATAGTCTTGTTCAAGTGTTAAAACATCAGCATCCTATTTGTTAACATGTAATCTCCTGCATTTAATGTTCTTTGGGGAATAAAAGGTAGGCGGGCAACAGAATTGGAGAGAGATGGATAGCAATACAAAATACATTTGTAAACATGTCACAAATATCCAATAGTACATTAGGGTATGGTGGCCCATAAGGGCCAGAATTAAGCAGCACAGTCTCCATGTAGGCTGTTCAAAGCACTCAATCCATTGAAATGCCAGAAACATGGACAACAGATACTTTCTCTTAGTTCATAATAACACGGGGCTAAAGTAACACTGTGCAATATTCCTCTCCAATAACAGTTAAAGTCTTTCAATTCATGTAAACCACAATCACAATAATCAGTGTCTGTAAGAACATTAAGCATACATAAAAATAAGAGTTTCTGATTCAAGCATGCAGACACATGAGGGTTGATTCTCAAAAGTATTATATTATGTAATTCTATCAAATCCTATAATCTCCTTGTCACCTTTCCTTCGTTCATTACGCTGCTCTGGAAAAGTTCTGGATCAGTGAAAACAAGTGTCCCAGTGGCCTACCGCCGTACACGACCCTCGTATTAGTGCAGAGACAGAGGAGGGTAGACAAGGAGAGGAAGCCTTTTGAGAGCCAACCCTGCGTACAGTATATGCATCATATGCGTAGAATTGTCCATGGTGTTCCTGAACTCTGTTGAAAAGCAGTGACAAGCTCCCTCTCCTGGGCAAGGGGGGCACTGCAATGAGGCACTGACACGGTCTACCAACACTGACTGATTAAAAGATTGTGTAATAATTTTCTTCATGCCTTTATATCTTGTTATAAGTATGTATGAGCCTTTACATGACTTCCAATATGTCATTTCTCTCTGTTTATTTATTTTATTGATTTATTCAACTAGGCAAGTCAGTTAAGAACAAATTCTTATTTACAATGACGGCCTACCAAAAGGCAAAACGGCTGGGGACGGACTGGGATTAAAAATATATATTTTTAATTTAAAAAAAAAATATAGGACAAAACACACATCACGACAAGAGAGACAACACTACATAAAGAGAGACCTAAGACAACAACATAAGAAGGCAGCAACACATGACAACACAACATGGTAGCAACACAACATGACAACAACATGGTAGCAACACAACATAACAACAACATGGTAGCAACACAAAACATGGTACAAACATTATTGGGCACAGACAACAGCACAAAGAGCAAGAAGGTAGAGACAACAATACATCACACAAATCAGCCACAACTGTCAGTAAGAGTGTCCATGATTGAGTCTTTGAATGAAGATAATGAGAAAAAACTGGTTTGAGTGTTTGTTGCAGCTCGTTCCAGTCACTAGCTGCAGCGAACTGAAAAGAGGAACGACACATATTGCTTTATTTATTTATTTTACTAGAACAAATTCTTATTTACAAATACGGTCTAGGAACAGTGGGTTAACTGCCTTGTTCAGGGGCAGAACGACAGATTTTTACCTCGTCAGATCATAGATTCGATCTAGCAACCTTTGGGTTACTGGCCCAACTCTAACCACTAGGCTACCTGCCACTTTAAGGTCCAAGTAGGTTTTTATTCAGGGTTCACAGTTCAAATGCGTTTACATTCTAGAACTTGTCAGAGAAGTACTCAGATCCAGACTCGGAGAAGAAACTAACGTCAGCAGGCCTGGCGTAAGCGTTTGGCCAGAGCAAGGAGTCTGGGTAACCAACCAGGCAATAGAGATAGTACACCGTAGAGAGCAGTTACTGCTGATTTCTGAGAAGGGACCATTCATTCAATTTATGACCATAAGAATCAATATAATTTGCTTATAGTTTTTTAAAGAAAAGAATAAAAAAATATATATATGAAGGCCCACAGAAGGTGAGCCAATCTTGTATCTCATAAACCGTGTATTTATGGTCTCAATGGGAATCCACAGAGTATTGGTCTCAATGGGAATCCACAGAGTATTGGTCTCAATGGGAATCCATTGGTTCTAGCATGGGTGGATAGTAACCACCAGAGGTCACATGGTTTGGTTCAGTTTCCTCTTGCAGCTCATCTCCATTCCAGTACTAGACACCTGGGTGGTGTCCATCAGACACAATGAAAACACTGGAACAGGGAGAGACTAGACACCTGGATGGTGTCCATCAGACACAATGAAAACACTGGAACAGGGAGAGACTAGACACCTGGGTGGTGTCCATCAGACACAATGAAAACACTGGAACAGGGAGAGACTAGACACCTGGGTGGGGTCCATCAGACACAATGAAAACACTGGAACAGGGAGAGACTAGACACCTGGGTGGTGTCCATCAGACACAATGAAAACACTGGAACAGGGAGAGACTAGACACCTGGGTGGGGTCCATCAGACACAATGAAAACACTGGAACAGGGAGAGACTACTAGGAGAGAGACAGTTTAGTTCACAGTCGTGAAACATTCAAAAAACATTTTCCTCGTGTGCTGTAATGAGTTAGGTAAGGTTGTATGGGGTCAAAATAATCTTGAGCGCCTGGCCAGGGCCTCAAGTCAAAAGGTCATAAGGTTCAGCAGCATTAGAGGTCCACTCGGTCCTAAAACCCAGGTCCAATATTTTTCAAATGCATCCTCCTTCGTCCTATCCTTCCTTCCTTGACATAGTCACTAATATAACATAGTTGGATTATACTACATTTTACAGATCTAGTCATGTCAGATAAGTGTTTACTTCGAATAATACGATTTAAAAATTAAAAATAAAGTATTTTCCCATCTGTCCAACCCATGGACAGAGAGAATGAGATACTATTGAGAGGTCAGATATCATAGAGGCAGTCATTGGGCTTTGGTTAGCAGCACCAGAGGTCCCGTCTGTGCGTCCACCCAACTGTAAGCCTACGTCTGTCTCACTGTCCTACGAGCCTCACGGATTGCCGTACCAGTTCATAGAGCGTTTCAGCGCCTGTTCCCATCTCTGCAGAATGGGTGTGTACTCGCCCTCCGTGCCCCCATCACCCATTCTGTACAAATTCCGGGGTAGGAAGACTCGGTCAGTGCGCTGTAGTTTCTTCAGCTCCTCCTGACTCTTCCAGAAGCCTAGAGAGAGGCAGCGAGAGAGAGAGAGGCAGCGAGAGAGAGAGAGAGGCAGAGCAGAGAGAGAGAGAGAGGCAGAGAGAGAGAGAGAGAGAGGCAGAGAGAGAGAGAGAGAGAGCAGCGAGAGAGAGAGAGGCAGAGAGAGAGAGAGAGGCAGCGAGAGAGAGAGAGAGAGAGGCAGCGAGAGAGAGAGAGAGAGGCAGAGAGAGAGAGGCAGCGAGAGAGAGAGAGAGGCAGCGAGAGAGAGAGAGAGGAGAGAGAGAGAGAGAGAGGCAGCGAGAGAGAGGCAGCGAGAGAGAGAGAGGCAGCGAGAGAGAGAGAGGCAGCGAGAGAGAGAGAGGCAGCGAGAGAGAGAGAGAGAGAGAGGCAGCGAGAGAGAGAGAGGCAGAGAGAGAGAGAGAGAGAGGCAGAGAGAGAGAGGCAGAGAGAGAGAGAGAGAGGCAGAGAGAGAGAGAGAGAGAGGCAGAGAGAGAGAGAGAGAGAGGCAGAGAGAGAGAGAGAGGCAGCGAGAGAGAGGCAGCGAGAGAGAGAGAGAGAGAGAGAGAGGCAGAGAGAGAGAGAGAGAGGCAGCGAGAGAGAGAGAGAGAGAGGCAGCGAGAGAGAGAGAGAGAGAGAGAGGCAGCGAGAGAGAGAGAGAGAGAGGCAGCGAGAGAGAGAGAGAGAGAGGCAGCGAGAGAGAGAGAGAGAGAGAGGCAGCGAGAGAGAGAGAGAGAGAGAGGCAGCGAGAGAGAGAGAGAGAGGCAGCGAGAGAGAGAGAGAGAGAGGCAGCGAGAGAGAGAGAGAGAGGCAGCGAGAGAGAGAGAGAGAGGCAGAGAGAGAGAGAGAGAGAGAGAGAGAGAGAGAGAGAGAGAGGCAGCGAGAGAGAGAGAGGCAGCGAGAGAGAGAGAGGCAGCGAGAGAGAGAGAGAGAGGCAGCGAGAGAGAGAGAGAGGCAGCGAGAGAGAGGCAGCGAGAGAGAGAGAGAGAGAGGCAGCGAGAGAGAGAGAGAGAGAGGCAGAGAGAGAGAGAGAGAGGCAGCGAGAGAGAGAGAGAGAGGCAGCGAGAGAGAGAGAGAGGCAGCGAGAGAGAGAGAGAGAGAGAGGCACCGAGAGAGAGAGAGAGAGAGGCAGCGAGAGAGAGAGAGAGGCAGAGAGAGAGAGAGAGAGGCAGCGAGAGAGAGAGAGAGAGAGGCAGCGAGAGAGAGAGAGAGAGGCAGCGAGAGAGAGAGAGAGAGAGAGGCAGAGAGAGAGAGAGGCAGCGAGAGAGAGAGAGAGAGAGGCAGCGAGAGAGAGAGAGAGAGCAGCGAGAGAGAGAGAGAGAGAGGCAGCGAGAGAGAGAGAGAGAGGCAGCGAGAGAGAGAGAGAGAGAGGCAGCGAGAGAGAGAGAGAGGCAGCGAGAGAGAGAGAGAGAGAGGCAGCGAGAGAGAGAGAGAGAGAGAGGCAGAGAGAGAGGCAGAGAGAGAGGCAGAGAGAGAGAGAGAGAGGCAGAGAGAGAGAGAGAGAGAGGCAGAGAGAGAGAGAGAGAGCAGAGAGAGAGAGAGAGAGAGGCAGCGAGAGAGAGGCAGCGAGAGAGA